>NW_024582389.1:245538-252917 GCF_018398535.1 Haplochromis burtoni | reverse complement strand
CACCGGCACCCTCTCCCTACATCAAAGAATCTGCTCAGCCACAGATGTTGACAACAATGGAGAGGACAGGGTTCATTCATTTATTCATACCTTAGCGTGGTGCAGGTCCACGCCATACATGGACAGTTTCTTGGCATTTTCAAGAAACTGGGTGTCAGCCTGTGCTGGTGTCATTCCCCTGAAAAGCAAAGAAAAGGCTCAGTTAATTCAAAATGCTCATATTTCTATATAGTGATCATTTTCTGCTTAAATGGTATTATAGCAAGTATTTTTTTTATTCTAATTTTAACTTAAATGTACCGTCGTACCGTTTAAATGTACCGTTAAGGCTCAAATCGAACGTACAAACGTAGAAGTCTTTGTTCATGAAAATAGTCTCTTAATGCCTTCCAATAGCTACACTACAAAGTTCTTTATTGCGTATGTGAAATGTTTGAATATGAAAATCGGTTCTTATCCTTACCAGCCCTCCACTGTAGCAGTTCAGACACACTGAGCATAAATTTTACTCTAACATTGTAAAACAGGGGGGAAAAAAACACAACTTCAAACCACAAGATAATTTAATTTAAGCTGGAAATCTTTTCTGGAAAAAGATGAAGTAACACAGTCAATCGTCTACAGGCTGCCTAAAAGTCAGCGTGTTGTGTTGGAATGGTAAAGTGCTTTGCGCATCTCTTTCTACTCTATTAAAAATGTTGTGATGTAATGAGGACAGATAACATGAGCCTACAATCTGACTATGTTATCAAACTTCTACTGCTGCTACTTACTCTTGTTAGGTTTAGATAACCCCTGTTTCTAATCAGCTGGTATAAGGTCTTATTTCGATTACCCTCAAGTGGATTATTATCACTTTTACATGACAGACACTGTAAAACTGCTCTACGCTACGCAACGGAAGCTCCCTTGTACAAATCGGTGTGATGTCCAGTTGTGCAAATATAAACAGGAATTTTTATTTTTTTTAAAAGCACAGCTGGAGACACATAAAACTCATATACAATACACTCAAAAGAACTTCCTAACTGACCTGTGGGACTTGTAGAGCTCAAGAATCTTCTCCTCCATTTCTTTGTTCTGATTTGGTGCGAAGGTCAACTGACTAATGAAGTCCAGAGGGCGAGGCTGGTCAGGTTCATAGTCGCCAATTTCTGCCTGTTAAAAAAAAAAGAGAAGAAGAACAAAAAAAGAAAAAGAACTTATGTACGAATTGGCTTTTTCCAAAAAAGACAGTTACGTATCCACCGGCTGCACATCACACACATGTGCATGTAAACGCAGATAAATAAATACACAGCATCCAAGTACATAATTACACATGCTGTACCTGCAACGTGTATGAGCCCAGCAGAGCGTGAGTTACAAATGAGCAAGGCAGCCGTCCAGAAGCCACATCTTCACGGAGCTGCAGACACAAAAGGTACCTACAAAAGAAGAAAGGGGGCAAACAAGGACGGATTACAAGTTGAAACCAAGTCAAGTATAAACAAGAACAAAACTTGTTCAAAGCTTTTTCTTTGGTTTCCTTTGAAGTGGAAGCACTTCTATTGTTCACAATAAATATTAAAGACATCCGTGCTTCTTTTAAGCCTGAGAATAAGATCCTCTGGTATGGATTAAATTTCTTTGATGTTTGCACAACTGCTGTTATACTTATCTATCATAATGTTTATATTTGCAGTTACTGACTTGTCTAGCAGCCGTGTGGATTTAAACAGTGTAAGCTGTCCCCTCGATTAACCCTCTGGTCATGAATCCATTATCTAATGAAACGTCACTTCAAACAACCCAAAGACCCGAAACTGTTATTCTGCCTATTGAAAATGTCTTTCAAAGTCACTTTAAGCAGGATGGACACTTGCTGACAGGGAGGCTTAAAGCTCAGTCATTGAGTTACACAGCTCCCTGTTAACTAGGTCAATATAATGTCCCAGGACAATACTGCATTTTTCCCATTCTAATATGGCTAATTAGATAATTAATGAATAGAAAATAGGTATTGGATACAGTCTGTGGAAAATCCTGTGGAATACAACTAGTGGACTGCACTGATTAGCAATCTGACTGTTAAAACTTAACAGGAGCTCCTTATAAATTTGCAGACTTACAGAGCCGAAGAACATTTAGGACTTTTTTGCAGCAGGTCAACAGCAGTGTGAGTGTGTCCTTGTTTAGCCTTTAAGTGCAACCATCAGAGAAGCGGTCTGCTCCATTAGACACAAACCTCAGTCTAAATGCTGTGTGCTTGAAGCACACCTCTGTGCGTGTGTGCCTATGTATAAATGCAAAAAGAAATAACGTGCACAAAGCCAACTTTTTTTGGCCTTGATAGTAGGGCCTAAATTTTTTGTATTTTGGTTCAATTTTCTACTTTGCTCTTATTTGATATGTGGCCAGATAAGTGCTTTGATACCAGAGCTGCCTTTTCCCCCCATTTGTGATGTGTCATTTTAGTTATGTGTGATAGTGTGCTGGATTGTGGTGTTGGTGCTAGTTGCTATCCTGTGCTTTCTATTTCACTTTGCATGTTCATGCCCCTCAAGAAGCATCCCAACATGAGTTAATCAAACTAAAACTAAGGACAGACATAAGTCATCCCCTAAATGTCTGAAGGTCAACCCAAAATATTGGTATTTTTGGCACCCACTCTGAGCCCAGAAACAGTAATAATTATGCTACTTTTTTTTTTTTTATGTTCAATACAAATAAAAAGTAATAAATTTAAAGGAAACACTGGGTGTTAGACCCTGATGTGTGTGTGTGTGTGTGTGTGTGTGTATACCTTGTAATGTCTTCAGTGAGGAGGGATGGGTCAGGAGGGTAGAACTTGACGTTGAATGCAAACTGCCAGTTGTTACCTGTAGAAAGACAGGCAGAGAGATCATTATGTAGTAAAGCTAGAAAGTGAGAATTTTTTATATAACCTATTTTCTTAGCTTCACCAAATATCAAACTGAAGTGCTGATTCACTGATCATAAACAAAGACCTAATCATGACCACTAACACATCCATCATCTTGTCATACTGTGGTTTTCTGTTGAAGCACACAAATTTCATTTCAGTTCTAATTTGTCTCCAGTCATCTCTTTTTATTTTTACAGATTAGAAAAGATCGCTCCATCTGGAAAAGTCGCACATCAGTGTAAAAACATTTCCTCCTCAAAGGTCCATCGACGTAAGAGAAATTTTTTTGGCAGCACTGAGCGCTTTAAAGGTGTTCTCTGACCATTTTATCCTCCAGCAGTCAACTTGTGCTCAGTTTTTCTTATGCAAACCATTTCTTTAAAATTATTATAAAAGGGAAAACTAATTTTTCCTTTGCTTAAATTCCAGTGACGCTTATGTGGGAGTAACAAGAGAACCACAACATTGATTTTAACTTTCTTATCTACCTGAGGCCACCTGCTTATCATCTACACTCACCAGCCAATTTATTAGTGTAAGCTAACTGAACTGGCTCCAAACATACTAAGATGGCAAACAATATCACCAGACTGAGGCATCCAAAACTGTATATTTGATTTTGGACAAAATCTGAAAGCTGCCAAGTATCAACAGCCACACAAATGGGACGAGTTTACTGACTGGATTTTATCCAGAGTAGTGCTCTCTGCTTGATATTTTGCAACACTGATGTCAAAACTGAAAAGAAGATAAAAAGAAATCTTCTAATTATTTCTCACAGTGAAACCGTTTAATTCTCAAAAGTCCTAATCCGAAACTTCAGGACTGAAAGTTTTACTTCTGGTTTTCTATTTGTGGTATCTGTTGCAATGGAAATCTTTTTACTTTAGACATCTGATTCTAGCCAGCTTCATATTTATGGGGGGACAAAGCTGTGTTTTTATTGGCTGAGACACATTAATGCACACGATGCCTCAGCCACTTGGAGTAAAATGAATTTCCCTGTTTTTCCTTTTTCTTTTTTCTCCTTTGTAAATCTATCTGCACTTTCTGTAGCATTTTCTATTACATGCACTGTATCATGTTTTACTTTACTCTAGTAACCTTATAATATCTCATTTTCTCTCTCTACAGTGTCAGCCCTAAAAACCATGCACACCCACACAACACCCATATTGTTAAAATAACCTGTACCGTAGGAAACACCCTCTTCATATGTTGAGTGTAACGTCAAGCTTCCTATCTAAGGTTACTGACAAGCATTAAGAGCTGACCATTTAATTCTTCAGAAATTTGTAAGAATGTAGTTTAACTTTTTGTCACAAGGACTGCAGAGATAGCAACATTTAAAAATATTTCAAGAACACGTTTAAGAAACAAAACAAAACAGAAAAGGGTTCAGTTACAATGTTTAGATCCCACCCCAGCATGCAGTGAAACAGAGTCACAGCTGAGTGTAAACTCCAAGCAGTTTAGAGCAGAGTTGTGCCAACCCTGTCATTTGCGTGGTGTTGTGTACGCACACAGGCAATATGAGTAACTCAAATGAACATCAGCCCACATGTACGGTCTCTCTCTCTGGCCATAAACATCCGTAGACAGCGGGAGAAACTGAGCACACAGCCAGATGCACAGCGCTCATCCACGAGCGACAGCCACACACACTTTGAACACACCCAGACATAACTACCTAACATGCACTAATTAAAAACATTTTATGTGCCTAAATGATATGTTCTCACTCTTAAAAGTGCAAATTCAAGTTTACGACAGTGTGTTAAAGCCTGTTTTGGTTATAGTGTAAAAAGGAGAAGTAAGAAATGGACAGCAACCAAAAAGAAGTGAAGATTTTCAAACATTTGTGACTTTCAGAATTACAGAGTCGCACTCTGAATCAGTCCATGTGACTGTGTCGACTGATCCAACCGGTATGACAATATGAAACAGCAGTGTCTAGGTCCATTAAAATGCTGCAGGAGGACTGAGTATTACTCAATCTGCAATACTTAGTAATACTCAATTATGGCAAGCAATGTGCCACAATAAATAGATTTTATATGCCCTTTACTTGGTTGCTTTCATCACCCCCAAGGCATTACTACTGAATGACCAAGAAAAATGTTGACCTGGCATTACTTCGTTGTCCACCACCCCAGTAAAACCCATTACAAATCAATGTCAACTTTAAATGTTAGATTTAGGTGGATATGATAGAGAAATGCTAGTACAAAACTGTATCTAAAAAATTAACTAACAAGGAAATAACACCAAATGAAAGTTCTTTTAACTGAAAAAAAATGCAATGACAAACTACAGAAGCTGTGACTTGATGAGCTCATCTCCAGTTTGTCGTTAAGCTTCTCATTAAACTATAGACGCTGTCACAAATAGGGCATATTGTCCACTATCACAGACATACTGCATGCATGCAATTATAAAACAAAGCTTTATACCCTTCGCTGCTCCGTACCACACCCTTAATGGCTGTCAGTCAACAAAAGATGAGATCCAACACCTCAGCCCCCTTTGATAAATGAACAACAGTCAATAAAGAGGTCAATAAATAATAAAGTAGAGCGATCACACCCTGGTAACCTCTGCCAGGGTGCCAGACTGCTGCTGTTTGGTCTCAAATATCTCTGGTGCCTTTGTTTGACTTAATTGTGATGCAGTTTGTTTTTCTTTTGATATGTGGACACTTGTCCCATTTTACTAGCTCAATATTTTATTCATTGCCTTTTGGCTGACATGATAACAAAGATGCTTGTTTTTCTAACAACCAAAGCCATCTTGTGTCATTAAGGCAGAGTGAAAGAGATGCACGGATGGACGGACGGACGGACTTGAGTGTCTTTATGTCAGCGTCCTGGAAAAAAAAAAAAAAAAGTTCTACTTACTGCGTATCTGTCTTTTAATTTCTTTAGTGGGGTCCAACCAACACTAGAATGAGAAGGGAACAAGAGGAAAGAGAAAAAGAAGACTGTTACCTTCTGCCATATATACTACACAATATCAAAGCATCCATGTCTGCGGTTTCTTCATGAGGACATTATTAACTTATTTGTTACACCCTGAGTATGTGTGTCTATGGATACAAACCTTCTGGTCATGGTTATCCTTGTACGTCAGGCCAAAGTAGTCTTTTTCCAGTAGATTAAGGTGCTCACACACCTTAAAGAATAAGTACTGACCCTTGGCACGTTTCTGCAAAGAAACAAAACATTATATTTATTTTATTATTATAACTGCTGTTATTAAAACAATATTATAAACCACTCTAATATTTCCAGCTTCTTCCCCAAAATGTTTCAAACATCAAGCTTTAAGCTTATGAAATATTCCTGGAACCACACGGGACCCCTGATTAAGTTCATAACCTTTTCACTATGGCAAAATGAGACACTTGTAAAATTCCTGTCCACAGCTCTCTCACTCTCAGAGTCTCTCTTTTCCTTGTGTTTCATTTTCTTCTGTTTCATTATTGGTTTACACGCTCTCTCTCAGTCTCGCCATCTGGACCACACATTCCTTTAAAAGTTTTTAAAAAAAAAAAACTGTTAGCGATAAAATCCTCCAGACTCAGCTATGACAATGACATTTAGCACACATCCATGCTTGCATGCGCAAGCGTGCACGCACGCACGCACACACACACACACACACACACACGCGCGCGCAACCTTTAAGCAGACAAAAGGTCAGACAGAAAGAGGGTGGACAGCTGGGGAAAAATGATGGGAAAGAATGAAATAATCAAATAACGCTTGTTTCTTTTCAGTTAGTCAGCCTCAGTGTAACACTGGTACACAGACTGAGTGCTATTCAGCAGAGAGACATATAGACTGGGCAGGGAGCGTGGTGAGAGTGAAAGGAAGGGGATGAAAGAGTGCATTTTTCTTCTTGTTCTGGGACGGCTGAAAACATCTGCGGTATTTTCCTAGACTCCGTCAAACACATGCGCAACGCACACGCAAATCTGAGAACGTGGCCTTTTAGAGTTCCTGAGTCTACACCAGAGTGCCTTCAAGCAAGGCACTGGCTGAGGTCAACTGAAATATCAACAGGCAGTCGTATAGATTATGTATTTAGTTTATGTAAATGGGATTAGAGCCACAGTCATTTAAAAGAAGATGAATTACCTGTTTGTTTCTTGCTGCTCAAACATATTTCTAACTCAGTGTTAAAAACTGAAACATCTGTACCTAATGAAATGCTATGAAACACTACAAACCATGTGATGCTAAAATCCTGCTGAAACCAACATTAAGTAAAATTCTTAGAATCGGCATTAAGCCCATGTGACACTAAGACTCCCCCTTTGAAACCCTCAACAAAGTCAGAAAATGTCTGGCTAGAGTTTTTATTCAGTGGTCTACAACTAATAAAATATGCATTAAGTTATTACTCAGGGATAAATTTGATGCCAGGGGTTAATAAATAGGACAGATGGATGATGGAAGAATGGACAGGG
>NW_024582389.1:222403-245518 GCF_018398535.1 Haplochromis burtoni | reverse complement strand
GTGTGTGTGTGTGTGTGTGTGTGTGTGTGTGTGTGTGTGTGTGTGTGTGTGTGTGTTGGAGGCCTGCTGGGCAAAACAGAAAATTTAATCTCTGGAATGCATTGTGCATCTCTCCCTCTCGCGATCCTAACTATGCCAGCATGTAGAGGGAGGCATGGATGGATATGTGTGTGAGTGCGTATGTGTGTGCGGGTGCATTATAGGACAATAGCAGTTAGTTGCCATATCAGCGTTATCTCTTGTGAAACAAAGCAGCTTCTATTCAAACAAGCGCACTCTCTCACTGGCACGCTGCTGGGCGTTGCCATACTGTAGATTAGGATGCAGGTTTGCCACACGGAGGCTACCGACAAAAGCCCTCAAGCCAAATGGGAAAATGTTGGCAAGGGAAATGGTCAGCGCTCTGTTCAGGGGTCGTTGAACCAAAGATTTAAGCGTTAACAGCTCCAGTGGTTCTGCACAGTGGCTATTCTGAGCAGCTTCCCGCTGAATGTGAGAGAGTGTGTGAATGTGAGGAGAGGAACGGCTAAAAAATGTGCAT
The DNA here is from genome assembly GCF_018398535.1 of Haplochromis burtoni. NCBI lineage: Eukaryota > Metazoa > Chordata > Actinopteri > Cichliformes > Cichlidae > Haplochromis > Haplochromis burtoni. Next base: position 244,977 of record NW_024582389.1, on the reverse strand, counting down.
GTCTTTGGGTGAACATGTTATTGACCATCATTTTTAGTATTAAAAACTAGCAAAATACAAAAAACTCCTCTCTTACCCAACAGAAACACTATAAGGCTGATGCACGTGTGATGTATCTGTAATGAATATGTCCAACTGTGCGCGTAGGGGGTCTAAGACACGTGCTTGTTAGGAAGGAACAGATGCCGAAAACTAATCTGTGAGACCCCATAATCTGGTGGGAGTGTGTGCGTACGCGCATGTGTTGTAGTCCCCAGGCAAGCCCCTGCAGCTCGCTCTGCTTTGCGATGCATTTATCCCTCTGAACTACGCCCTGAACAATGTGAGCTGGTGCTTCTGCCATTACTGCACACTGAGTAAGGAAGTTAAATACTCAAATGCACAGGCACACACTGACGTGCACACACACTAGATCTTACATCCTATTAGCGATTACATCATTGACAAACTGGCACTCACGTGACGCGCATAAGAACATGAGATGGACAATGTGTCGACCTGCTCTGTCAACAACTGGAGGAACCTCCTTACATCACAGAAACGAACTACATTTCGAAGGACAGTATTCAAAGGAAGCAAGAAACTGCTGATAGATACAGAAAAGTGTGAGAACTCTTGTACCATGACAGGCAAACCTTTAGAATATTAAAGTGGAAACACTATATTTGGAGCCATAACATACTATCTTGATCTCACATGGTTACACTAGCCACGTTTTACACTGTGGTTGTATTGCTCTATGAATTTTATCACAGTCTTACCTCCACCTCGCAGGTGAAGTCAGTCCCATCCAGCAGGGTCACGTGACACACCACCAACTTCATCTTGTTCTTTCTCACCAGACGAAGAGGAGACTGGAAAATGGAGGTCTGGCCTTCTCCTGCCTCCCCTTCAGCCTCCACTGCTCCCTCCTTCTCCTTCGTCTCCTCCTCTGCTCCTTCTCCCTCTGTTGTCTCCTTGGTCTCTTCTGGACTTTTCTCTGCACTCTCTTCCACCTTCTCTTCCTTGGCAGGCTAACAGGGTTTGCAAGAAATAAATAAATAAACTTGCAATCTTCTTAAAAACATAAGAATATCTTCATTACTTGTTGAGACCAAACTTTCCTTTCCGTGTGTAATTCCCCCTCTAGTCTGAATTTGCTCATAGAAAAGGCAGGCGTTTCTTTTGGCTTGATCACTGAAATGTTGATGTCACTGGGTGGGCCTGGGTGGCTTAATGTGATCAGTGGATGCAAGAGTCCATGTGTGTGCATGTGCACAAGGGAGAAAGGAGTTTGTGTGTGTGTGTGTGTATGCTCCAGTGTTTCTTTGTTGCTCTGGTAATTTAACAGCATTTTTAAGCAGTTTGCTGTAAATTGTCAATACACATCAACACTGTCTGAACATTGTAGAAAATATCACATCTCGTTGTTGGGTTTCTTACCATCTGTGTTTACCACAATATGTGGCTGGTTAACAAAAGCAGAATGCTGTTGGGGAACTTTAATCACTCTGACCGCTAAAGAATATGTTACAGGGTACAATAATACTGACACTGGCCTTGTAGTCTGTCTAGTGTTTCCATGAGGGTTTGTAAATGACTATACTGATTTTTAATTTATTTACAACAGGCATAAGGAGACTGAAATGCAAAGCCATTCACTCAGCCCATCAGGTAAAGTACACACAATTCCCTGGTACAGACATGTATTCTGTTATTAGCGACGCAACTGCTGCAGGATACTTTTACTCGCATTTCATAGGTCTCCTTCTCTGACATAAAACAAGGTTGATACTAAAAAGTCTGAATATAATATGTTACCTAAACTTTGTTTCCACTGACACTGTGCCAATGAGCTGATGTAGAGCTGTAAAGAACGTAGAGCTCATACCAGATTTTTAGCACCATTGTTTTTTAGTGGAAAAAATCCATACAGAATACCAATACGGGAATAACAAATATCAATATTTTATTAAATAAAGTAAAAAACTCTGGTAATACTCATCTCATGCATCACCATCCTGAGATAACATTAGTCGAGCAAACTGACATTAAATCGGTCCAACTGAAAAACCATCCGACACTGGGGAAACTTGGCCTGACAAAGCTACCTCTCTATCAACCATATATCAAAATGTTAAAAATCACAATAATATCATATCACGAGTGAAGCGCTATGATAATATTGTATCATGGCCGGTGTGGTTATTTCCACCTCTGGTGGAACTGTGTTGAAACCATTACTGACTTGGCAGAAAACACGTATGAGTCAGATGTAGAAGTGGTGACAGACAGATTATGTTCCTTTGGACATAATCAAGGATTTTTCATCTTTTCTTCAGTTTGCATGCTATATAGATATCTGAGTGTTATTGAGCTTTTCATCTGACAGAATGAGATTTTGGAGGAAGCAGGCATAGTTTAAAAAAAATTAAAAATAAGCTTAACCATTTTTTAAGGGATGTTTATATTTCTTTTTCTGAAATCACCATTATAACCTGACAGTACTAGACATCTTGTTTTCTGATTCTACTTTAAAGCATATGCTATGTAGTGTTGTAGTGAACCCGTGAGCAGTACCTCAGTGTCTGCACTGGCGTTGGAATGAGTTTCTGCTTCTTTTTCCTTCACTTGCTCAGACTTGACTTCCTCCTTCTCTTCTACTTCCTCAGCGTGACCGTTCACTTCTGGGGTAGGCCCTTCCTCTTCCTGTGTCACCTCGCTAACAGGTTCCTCTGTAGGGGGGTCCTCCTTCGTTGGGGAGGTCTTAGCAAAAAACCCAAATAAATCCAAATAAAATTAAAATCTAACATAAAAGTTCATTAATGTACCAGCACTTACAATGAGCCTGAAAAACGATTGTTGCTAAATAATTTAAGTAAAATTCCCTACAGAGTTGTGACAATATAACATAACATCAGTGTGAACCCAGTTTCACCTGGCTTTGAGACTTCTGCTTCTTAAGCCATGTTGGCAGGTATCGAGATATTCCTTTGCCTTCCTTCCCCTCTTTTTCCTTCACCTTTGCTCTTTCCTTCTCCTCTACTTCAGCGTTCGCTACTTCCTGGGAATCTTCCGTGGCCTTCTCCGATTGGTCGGGCTCAGCGGCTGACTCCTCAGCTTTCTCCTTCACCTCCGTCTCAGAGCCCGCTTCTGTTGTCATGGTGACAAATCAACCTGCAGCAAAAGTGACAACGATGAAAGAGCGTTGAGTTAAAATTTTAAAAGCAACACATTAAACAGATACTTACACAAAAAAATAGATCTTTAGTTTTAGCTTACTGGTTATGCCTTGCATTATACAAATTTTGTACATTACTGAAAAATTCTGAATAACCTGACCGAATTCAACCACTTATTTGGGCAAGAATATCAATTTTTCATGGCATGCAACATTTTCGTCATTTATAAATGAGCCACATGGTTCTGTGTTTCTTTTTCCTTTGAGAGGGATCTGTGCTTCTTCTACACTGGAGGTAAAACAGACTATAAAACAAAATAGAAAGCTCTTATGTCTGTAAACATGTCATAGGAAATAAAAAGGCTCGTATAAGTTAGCCAATTTTGGCTCACAGCTGCTAATGAATGACATCAACTGTGTTTTTACACAAGTAAAGAAAAACACGAAGGTTTGGGAAGTCATTATGCAACACAATAAGTTTCATCTGGGTCAACAGCTGGTTACAAACAATCACACAAACACACGCACACACACACACACAGAAAGAGAAAGAGGACGAATTTCTCAATCGCTTGTAATGTGAATCACTGGTTTTACCCTGCAGCTGTGGTCAGCACACACACTCGTCAACCCAAATATCTTTGGCAGCCTGTCCACACACACCCTATCACAAAACAGACACTTTCATTTGCGGTGACGCAAATTTTGTTAATAACACTATGTGGCGATGACACAAACAGTAAGGACATGTTAAGGTCAGGAATGTGGAAATCCATCCACACAGGGTGCCTACCTGGCTGCACACACAGCCTCCTTTAATCTAGTAGCTTCAGGCTAAAAGCTAACCATAAATCAAGCACTACGAAGTCATCATCATTCACTGTGCTTTCAGTTGTTCGAATCTTTCCCAGCCTATTTTCTCCATCACCCAGACTAGGCTTTCCTGGCCTCATTCCTATGATTCTATTATTCATTACATCGTCTGCATTTTATTTTGTGAGCATCTTACCCGCTCTCCGTCTTTCTTTTTTCTGCCCTGCCACCTTCAATAAGAGAGGACGTGCACACGCGCACACCCACCCACCCACCCACCCACCCAGCACCAGTGGTGTGTAGGGAGGGGGCGGGAGTAAAAATAGAACAGGTCTCCTTACGCATGATCGGCTAATGAGGTAGGGAAGGGAGAAGGGGGTGTATGTGTAGCATGCAAACGTCAGAAAGGCTATAGACACTATGTTCATGTGCAGACAGGTGAACAAAAGATTTTAAAAAATGTTCTTTTAAAATGCTGACATTACACAACAAAGTAATATTTTTTTTTATATTATCATTTGTTGATAAGTGGGACTCATCTCCACATCCATGTGTTTGACTTCTCCAGTGGTGAAGTACATTTATGAGATGGATTTTACACAAAAATAATACACAGATGACCTAATGAACAAGTTATGCTTTGATGTTTTCTTCCAATCCTCTCACAAAGCTGTTTTATTTTTTAGACAGATAACTTACTAAATTTTGACTATTTGTTTTATTAAAAAACAAACAAACAACTAACTCTAAGAAGTACACAATAAGATAAGTCAGTTTAAGCGCTGATAAACACAAATTTCTAATCAGCTACTCACATGGCAGTAAATTTAGGCATACAGACACTATCAGCTGAAGTTCAAGGTGAGCATCAGGAGCATCAGAATGGGTAAGAACGGTGATTGAAGTGGTTTAAATATTTCACAAACTGCTAATCTACTGGGACTTTCTCACACAACTATTTCTATGGTTTACAGAGAATTGTCATAGATTTAAAAAAAGAAGGGGGGGTGGTATTGTAGGTGAAAAGGTCATGTTGATATCAGAGGTCAGAGGAGAATGTTATATCTGCTTCAAGCTGATAGGAAGGCAACGGTAACTCAAATTACCACTTAAATTACCACCAGGGTATGCAAACAAGCATCTCTGAATACACAACACATCGAACTTCGAAGCAGATGGGATAGAGCATCAGAAGAACACACCAGGTGCGACTCCTGTCAAGGAATAACAGAAATTTGCGCTACAACTCACATGGGCTCACCAAAATTGGACAACATATAATGTTTCCTGTCTGTTGAGTCTCCATCTCTACTGCACTATTTGAGTTGTAGGGTCAGAAACTGGCGCAAACAACATGAAAGTATGGATCCATCCCATCTTTGCGTCGGTTCAGGCTGGCAGTGATGATATAGTGTTGTGGGGAATATTTTACAAGCACCTACTTGGTTTGACTTGACTTTTAGATTTTCCATTAGGTGGAAGTTCCTGGTACCAGGTGCTTTTTAGTACCTACTCCACCGGAGCACCATGTGATCTGAGCCACTAACTGGCCCGTCAGTGGGATTACTTGATGAGTCACGAAAGACGCTCCTACACAAACAAAATCTCAACCACCATTTTTAAACCTAGCAACCAGGATAATAGCTCCACACAAACCAACAATCTCACTAATAATAATAATAATTGCTATCATCACCAATTTCACACTGGTTTCATGAACATGACATTGAGTTCTCTGTACTCACATGGCCTCCACAGTCACCAGATATTATTCCAACAGAGCAATTTTGGGATATGAGGGAGCCGGAGATTCAGGAAATTTTCAATCTAAAATAACTGCCTGGGCTTTGTGCTAAGACGACTAAAGTGACAAGACTTGGATTCTAAGACTCGCATTGAGTTATAACATTAAGTATTACTTATAACATTTATTTGGATGTAGTTTCAGATGCAACGAGTAGCATCTACTGGAAAAGTCTATTTTAGAGTCGGTCGTCATTTAAAATAACATGGTCAGTCTCACTAGACTAAACTATGACGGCAGAAAAGAAAAAAAAATACGACCAGCGTACAATGCAAACCAAACAACCAAATAACTCTGTACCACACAGACACGAAGAGACTTTAAACCAATTTTGAGTGGCAACAGATCTATTTTTTCCACTATGTCAGTCATCACAACAGCTCTGTTACTACAGACCAACTGCAGTTCATACTCCTTTGAAACATTGTTTCTCAATGGGCCAGCTCTAAGTGTGCGTTTGTGTGAGCTGGCATTAGAGTGGAGCTTCGTCACGGCCACTTAGGCCTGCTTTAAACTTGCCCTCCTTATCCGCAACTGTTTAACACCAGCAACCTTGTTCTACCTCTCTCACAACTATCTAACTCACCCTCTTCACAACTCTCTCTTCTGCTCTCCAGTCCAGGGTGCCTCTTTCTCTTTTTCACTAAATCTCTGCACTCATCTCTCTCCTCTCTTCCTGGGGCCCCTTTCAATCCCCCCCATCACCCACTCGTATTATCTCCCTCTACACTCCTCCTGTTTCTCTCCTCTTCCCACAGTCCATATAAAAACACCAGTGACATTACAATCTCGCTTCAAATACACAGACATATATACGCACTTGACAGTTTATGGCAGGAAACTGTGACCAAGTTTCTTATAAACGGGGTCAAATATGGGTTAAACACTCTGAGTCATAAACTCCTGTATAAGCAATCATCAGAAGATGTGTTTTGTTGCTTCATCAAGGACATTTTCATGCAGAATTTGTCTAGAGGCATGTACTGTAATGCTTTGGTGCTGTGGTACATTTCATCCTATTTCACAGCCAATTAGTGGCGTTCAAATAACCCAGATGTCTAAAAAGGCACAAATAGCCTGCAGATTCATTGTAAACACAAACTCAGACACTGCACTGCCAGCTGCACACTTGAGAGAAATATGGTTTTCTGATTTTATTCAGCCTCATCTCTTTAATGTGACCTTCCTTCAATTAATTGATCTGCACAAGACCATCAAAGCAGTAGAAATCTGCCAATAATAAAAATCCTCACTCAGCTTGTTACACCTCTCATTTTACAGATGAACGGTTGACTGAATGGCTGAATTAACTGACGAACTAATGACCTTACCTACTGTTGTTTCTGTTGCCTTCTTTCCCCCCCTGCAACTCTCTTCCTTCTTCTGACGTTCTGTTTACCCTCTGTTTGCACTTTCTTTTACTTTTTCTGCCTCTGTTCTTCTATTCGTTTTCCTTTCCCTTCCCACCTCTTAGCAAATGCCTGCCCTACAAAATGTCATTGCCATTTTCTCTCCTACATCCTCTCCTCTCTTTCCCTCAGAGCTCTGCTTCCCCCGGGACGATTGCTCAGAGAAATGAGGGCAGAAAATGAGAGAGCATGGGAAGGTAGGGGGTGGAGATAGTCAAGAAAAGTGTGTGAGAAAAGAGCAGCAATGGAGATAGGCTGAAGAAGGATCCAAAAAGGAAAGAGAGAGGGAGAGCGAACAATCTCACAGACATGCCTACTATGCTGGATTACTAATGGACATTAGCATGAAAACTGCATTTTCACAACACTGTTGTTCACATCTTTTGGCATGAAAACCATGCCTAAAAGCTCATACAAAGTTGTACTTTCAATCAATTCACAATCTTTCACTTCCTTCCTTCACAGTGTTTATAACTAAAGGAAATTAAGCATCTTCCTTTCCAACAATGACATTTTAAAAACCATGAAAAAAAAATGTCTTTCTCTCGCTTTCATATTGAAAATCTTTTGTTGAAACACTAAAACACTAAGCCTTTACTGTGTGTGCTTAGAATGCCAAACCTTCCAGCTTTATTTTATATACAATACAAAGAAAAAGGAAAAAAAAAAGAGTAGTTAATGCTGGCGACATCTCCAAGGAAAATGCTCCTACGTTACCTGCTTCTACCAAATTACCCATGCGCACATGTAGGGAGTTAGTGTTCTCACTTTTTAAACACTAGACTGCTGTCACATGAGTCTCACACACTCACACACACACACATTCTTCTCCACTTACAACTTTATTGCTGTCTGACTGGGTTTTAGGGTTGTCATCATAGTAACGACAACTTCCTGGCCTGGATTGTGGCCAAGAGATAAAAATTTACAACAGGCTGAAACAGGCGTGGGTGCTAAACTGTACAACAAGAGAGAAAAGAGAGCGTCGGCCTAGTGCCTACACATTTCTGTTAACTTTCATCTGCTAAAGTAGATATGACAAGCCTCAATCGAATATAAAAACATACCCCGGTTCCTGATTCTATGGGCCATAATTGAAAGAATAAAGAGGACAAACTGGTTTCCATGGAAACCGCATTCATGCTCTACAACAATAAATCCCCATGGAGACAAGAGATTACCACAGCAAAAATACAGATTAGTGGACGGAGCTTACGTGACAATAGAGATTATGACCGTGTCTAAACCCGTTTCATAGCACATCAGACTAGCAGCTGATATTTCATGCTGGACCTACAACAACCGCAACAGCTACTTTTCTCCCCCTACTCCCACCATCACTGAACCAACAGCAACCCTCCAATGATACTACCACTGAAAAACACAAAGCATGCATCTATGAAGCAGAGTTACTCAGATTCGGCAGATTCTGAAAGATGAGGAAGACTGCAACTTGCAACAGATACACTGACACACTGACTTAAGACTTTTCCACCTCTTCATGTGATTACTGTACTTGACTTATATGGTCAGGCAATATTACTGAATTACAGACTTTAAAATTTTTGATCGTATAATTTTTAATACCACCATGAAACTGAGGTCATATATTGTCGTGCATGGTACAAAAATGAACATTCAAGCGAGCTCGGTGACCTACGAAAGACGGCAAGCAGTACACGAAAATGTAGTAAGTAAAATGGTTGCGAGTGTTTCGGGTTTAGTCAGCCAACGCGAACGACGCTCTGTGCACGACGCTTCTAAAAAGCTATGAGTAAAGAGAGTAAGCCTTCACTTTAGATCAATTTGCTGATATGAACATCTCTCCAGTGGTAGCAAATGTCATTGGGTCATCCAGCAAGCATCTAACATAGGGAACATAGAACATCGGGATGTCGTTGTTCACAATTTCGCTATCAATCTAACTAACTTAAATTAAAAAGTAAAAGTAAAACTTAAAAGGGTAGAAGTCAGCTAATGCTAGCAAAGGGAGTACCAGCAGCCAACTTCTACCCATGCAGGTTAAAATCCATACATGGCACTAATAATAATAATGATAATAATAAATACTGTTTTTCCACAAACTCATTTCTAGGCCCTGATAGCATCCTTAGCATTATTTTTCATTCATTTCGGTGAATGTCAGGAAGTTACAAAGTTCTGTATTTTTAAAAAAAGCAAAGACAAAAAAAACCCCACTCATACCTATTAATCCTTTTTTGGATTACTAGAACACTCCTGGCAGGATCTTCAACATGCTGACTGAATATTCTGGATAACTGCCCTGAGACCTACTGTTTCATCAAGATATCAATCTAAACTTAATTTAAAATGAAAATAATAATCACAGCTGTTTAGTTTTGAGGTCCTGAGAACCATAAACTTTCTGTCACTATGATGACAAAAAGTTTTAGTTTTATTCCTATTGAACAGAAATAAACAAACCCTAAAAGCTGAAATCAGAAAAAGCTGCCAGAGTGGTGATCCTTCACCCATAAGAGCGCAAATCCCTGAAGTGTTTGAAAACTTATTTTCTGCAGCACAGATAGTACCTTCAAAGATTTGGTCTCTAGAGGTGGAAGCAGGGGTGCAGCACTATTGGGCAGCGGACCCAAATACGCACATATAGTGGAAGGTCAGTGAGAACCAGATTCCTCATTTAGCCAAAACTAGCTAGCTAAATACTACCTTGAAGTCTGCAGCATCTGTTGACCGTCAAAGGTTTTTTTTCTAGGACTTTGTCACAGCACAGAGGACAAACCTCCAGCTTTCCCCTTATCAGCTGCTGTAGTGCTGGATGAACAAAGGGCCCGTTTCTTGATTTGTTCTCACACTGAATTCTTGAATACTACAATGTCCATTTCATGTGTACCAGCTGAATGATTGTCACAGCTGCCAGGCGAAAGGGGCAAAAATATTCTTCTTATGTCTATTTGAACTCAGAAACACTGCAAATTATACCAAGGAGGAGCTTTTATGAGAGCAACAACGTACAGTATATTAAAATATGGTGAGTGCACCATATATTCTAGCTGCTTCATAAGATAATTAAGTAGAGATAATTCAGTGAATAATTTTTTAATTTGAATGTCAATAAAAAAAATATTAGAACAATCATTCAAATGCTGAGCTGGGTTTTTCTAGACACAATGCTGCTACAAAACCTACAAACTCTTCAGAGATGTTATCTACATGTAAAACCTGTTTACATAGATGCAAAATGACTACCTTCATGTCAAAGCTGCATTGTTTCATTGTTTGAGTCAATGAGTGGTTCACTCCATTGTCTTGCTGTGCACTGAGAAATGTTTTCAAGCATTTCACTGAGCAGCGAAGCTTGTTTCTAGGGATGGGTACCGGTGTCCGGTGCCATGATGGCACCGGTTCTGACATAAACGGTAGTAACCAGACCGAAAAGCAGCGCACATTTCGGTGCTTTATTTCGGTGCTTTTTTTTCCTGAGCTGTGATACACTTCTAGCCAATCATTTTACGTTTCCGAGGATAGTAGGCGGGGCCATGTACGTACGTTCTGTTAGAGCAGAGCTACAGATTAAAAATGTCCAAGGCGAAGCGGTCAAAAGTCTGGTTGTACTTCACAGCAAAATATGCAAACTCAGCAGCCTGCAACAAGTGCTTTAAGCTGATACTGTGATACTGTCAAAGGAGGTAACACCTCGAATCCGATGAAACACCTGGCGACGCATAGCGTTTTTTTTAAAAGCCCAGAAATGCGCCGTATTTGATAGTTTGCTGCGAGACCTCACACTGTGCACGTTGGGTGGGTTGCCAGTTATCGGACCCGGAGCAACATCCCCCAAAAACCCGAAGAATAGAGTCCTGGCCCCTAGCCCTGCCAGTGTAGCAGAAATGATGAGGATGATGATGCAGCAGCAGCCGTTCTTCTCTGCGTGAGTAGCTTAATGTTGTTCAGTGTAATTTACGTTGAGTAGGCTAACCACGTTATTACTGTAAGGTGAACTAGCAAACATGATCATAGCTACATGTGGCTGTCCTCTTGTTTGATGGCAGATACTCCCTTCACCCTGGACAAAAAGGCTAAAATGACCAAAGAAAAAGTGGGAAACAGCTGAACATGAGAGGTTTTTGGACAAAGTTTGTGTTTTTTTTCCATTGTTTAAGCACTGCTTCCAGCCAAGAGTGATACCATATATGCCCCATAGCTGCAGAAAAGGCTAACATTGTTAGCTTTTTACAAAAAAAAACCAAAAAAAAAAAAAACAGCTGAACATGAGAGGTTTTTGGACAAAGTTTGTGTTCTCCATTCTTTAAGCACCGGTTCGAGCACCGTTTAAGCACCGGCACCGTTTCAAAAGTACCGATTTGGCACCGGTATCGGATAAAACCTAAACGATACCCATCCCTACTTGTTTCTGACAGAGTCAAATGGAGTCCAAAACACACAGTGCTGGAAATCAACGGAACTGCATGCAGCTGTGCCTATTGAATTAAAAAGTTGCAGATCGCTCCGAGTCATCCAAACAAGCTAAAAGCTTTCCAAACTATTCCGCCACAGCCGAACAGCTGATAGTTACAGAGCCCTGTTTTGAAATAACCAAGCAGATACACAATTCTAATCTCTGCCGTGTATGATTTGTCAATCTGCCATCCAGTGACACATGCATACACAAACACACAAAGGAGATTCTTACATATATGTAAAAACATACTCTCAGCATCTCTAATAGACACACGAGCTTTGAGTGTGTGATGACTACTGCGCTCTGACACGCCCTCACACAGATGTACACACATACTGCTGGTGTGAAAATTCAGAACATGCCTGTTTCTGTACACTGCACTCTGACCCTCAAACTGGGGATTACACAGAGGATAATCCCTGTTTATGTTTGTGTGTCTGTCAGTCTCCCTGCCGGTCTGTCAGTCATCCCTTCACCCAACTCTCTTTCTCTTCAACTACACCTGATGTCAACCTCACTGGCTTGAAATAAACACAGGCATTGACACAATTGTTCCTTGATGCCTTTTTGCTTTTGGTTTGAGCTTAACAAATGAAAATTCACCTCCTGGGTAATTCTTAAGTGACCAATACTATGTCATTACTTTAGTCACTATATCATTACTGTCAAGTCTCATGTACTAAACTCTACTCTTCAACAGGTGCTAGTTCTCAGTCCATTACCTCTGTCTATGGATGTTATATGCCCCTGCAAATAATACTTACTTGAGGGTTTCATTTACATACGTATAAATTATATTTTTTTTATACAATGCTTAGAAACACCAGGAATATGCTTTTACTATACGGGGGTTGAAGCAGCATTGCCTAAGCAATTTAGAAACTGCAACCTGTGAATATAAGGCTTTTGTGCTGTCATTTTTGGCATTATTTAACTACTAACTAATGAAAATATTGTCTCATTTATTGCTTTATTATCATGACATATCAAAAATTATGCAATAATGCCATAACACAGACTAACGATGCAATAAATTAATCATATTATATGGTATTTTTCATGCATCTACTCTTCCCGGGTTGAGCCTCTCTTTCTGTGTGGGGGTGAGAATAATGGGTCAGCTCATAACTGCTATTGTGAAATGCTAAACTCCCCTATTCAGCGATTAAAGCAGTCAGGCGCAAGTGCCCAGTCTGTGTGAATGAGAGACAAAGGGAGAAAGTATGGGTGGGTCACACAAGTGCACATGAGAGGAGATACAATTTACTGTGTGTGTAAGAGAGGGGGGGAGGTGGGTGAAAAAGACGGAAAGGGAGAGAGGAAAAAGGTAGGCATTAGCTGGAAGGTGATAAAGAATGAGTGAAAGATGAAGAGAGCGAAACCCACGGTGAAACTGCGCGGCTCAACAAGCTGTGGGTGTGGTGTTGCTATGGCAATGTATATCCCATAGAGGGTGGTGACAACAGGTGCTCTGGCAAAACAAATGACTTCATGGTCATCAAGGCTCTTTGTTACGGTCGCCTTGTGTGGCAAGCTGATTTAGATGGAGCGACACACATCCTAGTCCTCTGCCAGAGCCTAAAGAGGATGCACGGCTCATCAAGTATTGATTAGAAAGACTCTAAAAGCCTTGCAGTCTGTCAGAAAACTACCAAAACATGCCATGTCTCAACCATTTAGTCTGTTTGGCACACATACTGGTTATATATGTTTGCCGATTTTTATTCTTCACATACTAATAATAAGAGCATAGTTTTACTGAGTTGCTCAGATAAAATAAGCAGTTTTTGGACTGTGATGAGGGTTTTTTTGTATTTTATGATCACTTATAGACTAAAAAGACTATTGTGTGCATTAGGAAAGACAATTATCCACAGAGTGACCGACAAGTAAAGTAATCAGCAGCCCTCGTCAGGAGTAATCAGCATGTTCTCCATTCATGCTACAGTGAGCATTCAGACCACTGCAACATGAGCACACACCACCATCACAGCTCCCTGCCATTCATTTCGTAACTACTAACCTTAACCCTGAAATCTAAAATTAGCCATCCCTTTTGTGAACACTGCAAGATGCCCTCAATTTCAGAACATTGTGCCATTTTCTCAATTACTGCAAGGCCGTGTTGCCTTTAAAGTGAAGACACATAGTCACACATCTTTATGTGACCATCTCTTATTGTCCAAGCAAATGACATAACCCCGCAGATTATTTAGTCATTTTATATCAGCTAAATCTCAGATCAGTGACCTCTGACCTTCAACCAGGAAACAGGAAGTAACTCTCTTCCCGATTCCCCCTCCAACCAATCTCCCATACCTCTATCTTTTAATTTGCATTTTTGGTTACACATCTCCCTGAGTACCTGTTTAACGTATCCTACTTTCATCAGAAATCTACCACAAATCTAAAAAAAATTACAAAAAACAAAACAGGAAATTACTCAGAGCAAAACATCCGTACATTCATGTGTGTCTGTGTTATGTCATACAGATGTTTTGTTTCCCTTGCAGTAATATTTTGGCAGTCATTGCTAGTACAGTATGACACAAAGGCTACATGTCAAAAAGGACCTCTGTTTCTTTCTTTATAAGAGGGTCATATTATGGGCTTTAAAAAAACCACTTATCCCCAAGACTATGAAAAGTGGGTAATATGTCATTTTAAAGAAGATTTAAAGATTAAAACTCCATTAGGATTTAGATGCGTCAGATTTGAGGACTATAGTAATAAGCTGTCTTCCAGAATTTATGGATGGTGTCTTGTATAAAGAAACTTCACTTCAGGCAGGTAGCTAGCAGAAAAGCAAGTGCAACAAAGTTTGAAACAACATGTATTTATGAATTTCTGACGCCACTTTCAGACATCTTTTCCATTAAGCCTCCTTTGTGGACCATCATCTGTATGTTGTAGTAGTGTACTGTCACCAGGGGGACGGTGTCAAAATCGTGTAAAACATCCAGTACAGTGGGATATTCTAAACACTCTAAACATGTGTTTACACTGTTATTGGTCCTTTAACTTAGCCCCACTGACTGTATAGATGATTGACAACAAGGCTCCACTTCCTTTCCTGTACAACAGTGAAACCACACAATTGCAGGACCTGCTAGCTAACACGTAGGAGTCGGGGGTCATGACCGATACTACAGCCAAACAACCAGAGGCAGTTGACATGTTTTGGCTTCACTTTTGGTAACCTATGAGGTCATCCATATTTTCTACAGTCATGGTGAAGCCCCTGCCAAACAGAACAAAGAAGTCATAAAAGTCAATGAACTTCTTTGTCGTGATGCAAATTCAAATGGTAAAAACAACTGTCTGTGCTTCTCATGCTGTCTCCGCCCCCTTCTATGCGGTGAACTCCAACATCATTCTTTCCTGTTCAAACAAACTTTTCAACCAATCAGCATTCCCACCACACATAGCTGGATACCCATAGTCCTTCAGTTTGCATAGCCAAAGACCTACACAAATGTACACCAGCATAGGACCACAGATCCCACATTAACAACATCTGAATGGGTCAGGTTCATGTATAAATATACTAGGCTGTATTACAAGAGTGGACCCAGTACTATTTCACTTTTAAACATATAGGGTGGGGGCAACTAGAGTCAAGGCTGGCAACTAAAACAAGACTCTTTCGTACATGGCAAATATGACAGGTACATCACTAATGAGAGCAGAGATACTTGCTAGTGAAGTTAGTCATGCTGAAGTTAGTGAAGTTGTATACAGAAACTTGACTGCAGGCACATAGCTAGCAGAAAAAGTAGGTGCTGACGTCACAAAGATGCACACAAACAGACATTGTCAACTAGTCCTCACCATGTACATCCGTCAAGATAAGTCTTGATTATTAAGATCCCGAAAGAAAAATGGCAGATTCAATTTAAACAGCAAAGTATCAATAACTTTGATTAAGACTTTAGAAGTCTCATTACCTGAATATTTATGTACAAACTGGGTATTATGTTTGACTTTTGTTCGTTGCCAGTTTCTGAGCTCCTTACTACCACACTCTGTCACAAATACTTCTGGCTAATGAGAAAAACTACTGACCCTACTTTCTGTTAGTTTCCCACAAATTCACAGTTAATGGGTTCAATACGCTCTTTCCAAAATGTTTTACAAACTCCAGAGCATGTCAGTGGCTGCTAATGAGAACAAGTTAGTGTGGCTGCACTCACAGAAATAAACAAATGAACATTTGATGATTAATATAACAGTACTCTTTAATCCATGTTCAGATTATTTACACAGCCCTAGGTCATCATGCATTATGCTACTTTGCTTGCCTTTTATACTTTCTCATTGAATAGATTTTTAGAGTACCTAACTACAGATGATGGAAGTGATCCCTGAGAAGATTAACCTGAAAAAAGCTTCAAGTTTCAACTGTCAAGTTTCAGGAAGCAATCCTGAGGATATGCCGCAAGATATGATATCAGTATCAAGAACATAATATTACCAGCCTTTTCTAGCTGATACTCTCAGTGCCAAGACTGTCTTGTGTTGTGACCCAAACTGTGGCTTTCAAAAGATGAAGCCACTGCCTCTGGTCTGTTCAGCCTCTCTCTGAGAATGTGACCCTCTGCTGATTAATCTCTTTTTAACTATGTCTGGCTCTGGGCCAGATCCACAGGCCCACGCTCTCTTTCTGTTTTTATTTTATCATTTCTTTCAGAGCTTGACACTTGCCAGGGAAGGCAGTTTGCCCTTTCTTTTTTCTTCTCTGATGTTGCCCTTCAACACAAGGGCGTCCTATTCTACTACAAGGGACGCTTGCATTTAAGAAAAGAAAATGTGACGTTTTTGACATTTAGGTGGCTAAACCTCAAAAAAACGACTTCACCTTACCCTCTTCCATTTTGCCCTCTCCTTCAAACACGCCCTTTACTTCTCCATCTCTCATTCCCCTTCCGCACACTGCTCTACTCACCGTCTCCGTGGCGGTAATAAGCTGAACACTGCATTACAGTTTCCATTCATCCGTGCCTCTGTGATCTTCTCTGTGTGAATCGGAGTCCTGTGGTGCCTGCTGGCTGTGAAAGCTACAGAGGATAATACCTGCCTGTGGAGGCTGACTGCCACACTGTACAATATGTTCACCTTAATAACTGTTGTGACTGCCCCAAATGTCATTACACTCATGGAGAAGATGAAAGCCTCAGAGTGTGCTTTGTGGTTATAGTAACTACTTTCATTCACTGGAAAATGGGTAAGAAAATTGCAGTCACCTGGATGTGTGAAGGCCCCCCCCCAATATATGCTACTTTATAAAAACAACACGGCACAACTCATTCAAACTGATGAAGGACAGCAGGATTATCTGTGTGCGTCTGAGTTGATGTGACGAGTTCTGCTCCCGTTGAACCCACAGGGTCAGGATGAAAACACACATACGCACACAAACACACACACATGGATGTTCCCATAGCCTTTCCGAATGGTTAAGCAATATCTTTCACTCTCTCTGGCACTCTCACCCTCTTTCTCCTCTTGTGTTTGACTCTTACTTCCTCACTACATGTGTCAGTGTTCCTTCATTACGCCTTTCAACTTGCCCTCATACACAGTGGTGGACCATAGTTTATTGTAGTGACTATCTAAAAAATGCTTACTTCCCCTGAGTCTTGAGTACACCCATCCTAAGTGAAGAGTAAGGTTGCTTATTAGAGAGGTGCTAGCAAGCAACTGATAACAGTAGGGGATCGATAATGTGTACAATTTATTATATTTGCTACCAGATCTAATGCATCTAATACTGAAGTGGGCTAGTACTAACTGATGTCAATGTGGGTCAGTTAAATAGGTTTTAGGGGTGTAAACTGACACAGAATGCACAATACAGATATTCACAGGGGTTGCGGAAGCAGCTAAAAAAACACAATCAAAAACAAAAGCCAAAGGAAATGCAAGGTTTCTGCACTCTGCACTCCAGCAAGCTCAGAGTTAAGTTCCAGCTAGATCTAATGAGCAGATTCTCCCACCAGAACAACCAATTAAGGCTTCTCATTAGTGGGTTTGACAGAGCTGCCACTGTTCTGCACATCCTGAGAGCCTGACAATGAACATGGCACCGATGATTATAGATAAAACTATACACGCAGCGAGGAGCCTGACAGGAAAAAACACACCCCAGAAACAGACACGCTTGCCTCTGGGCTTCCCTTTACAGCTTACAAAACATTGTCCTTCCTGTCTGCACCAAAATTTATACTGAATGTGGACTAATATATGTTCCACTGCACAATCCCATTAAAATGTGGCTTTGTGGCTGCTAATCATGAAAGCTTTAAAAACTGAAACGTTATACTTGCCTCTAAGTGCGCAACATGTGCTGCTACACAACAATAACCTAAACACCTGCAAAGCAAAACAACATGCATCACCAAATACAATAATATTTTATTTCCTCAGTTGCTTTTTTGATGTTGTACTAGGTTGGATTAAATTGTATAGGTGTCCGTTCTTAATTTGAGAACAGAAGCTCAGAAACTGCATTTAATTCTAAGAACACAGCTGTCTCATAAGAAAATCTTCAGCTGATAGGTAGCTCCAAAAACTCTTCTTGTTAATGTACAGTAGCTGTGTGCATGAGGACTGAACAAGCTCTTTGTTTTCAAACAGAGATACATAGCAACGGAAACGACATTACTGGAAAATCTACGTTCTGTTCATGATATTAGAATAAACACTCATGCCAAGTCAAATGAGGTGCGGCATCATCAGAGTCCACACATAGGGGTTTTTTGTTTTTTTTAAATAACCGAAGAAAAGCCAGACATGCTGGTTGTTCTGCACGCAACCCACATGGATATGTATCAATATGTTAAAGTATAATCAGGTCCCCTTTTCCAAATTAAAATAAATAAATAAATAAATGAAATTAAAAGATCCTCATACTGCCCTGCACAAGGTTTTTTTGGGGGCTGGAAACAGGCACAAAGAATGATTGATCTGCATATCAATAGTTATAGAAACGTCTGATAAACAAAAATGCATTTTAAGCTTTGTTCAATTACAACGCACTTTAAAACAAACTGGTAAAAATAAAAAATTATCTCCATTCTGGTAAATTTCATTTTGCGGAAGGTCAAAATGTCTTTGGTGGGTGTCAAAATAAATAACTAACGAGTGATGTTTGAGAGACCCACAAGAAAAAGTTAGTGGTTGGTTGTTTTGAATGTACCTACCTCTCGAGCAGGGCTATCACTGACTACACTTACTATGGCCTACACCACACTGAGAAATAAGAATCACATCAACAGCTTCCCACCTCCACCATTATGTTAGCTTGTGAGCGCAATGACACTGCATCCATCTGTTTAGTCTACAACAGCTACAACTAGGCAGGCCTGAATCTATTGAGAATCTAAAGTGGTATGTCACCACACTAATATTTATGAAAGGGCAGAATTGGCCTGCTGTGCTCTAAAGTCCTCAAAGTCTTCTCTAGCCTACAAAAAATCTTTGCACTGAATGAAAAAAAACTTCACAGCTACATGGAAGTACAACAACTGTTGCAGCCTGGGAAATAAACTGATTTACTTTTAGAAACAACAATAGTTAGGCCTTTGATCCCAGTGTATGCATTAGGGGCACAGCCTGGGACTATCTACTGTCCATGACTTTATCTCTGTCCTGATGTCCTTCATTACTATCTGACCTACCTTCCTTTCACATAGAGAGCAGAACACCACAAGCGGAGTGGCGCTGATTAAGGTCATGGGTACTTGACATCACATACTATGGCGTATGATTAGATTTAAGAGTGACACTTAGGAACCCAAGTACATGGCTAGATGTCCTAATATTAGTTGGTGTGTATTGCTCAAAGTTGTGGTACTTCGAAACATCAAACACAGATAGCCGTGGATATATTGGATGTTTTATGATCAAAAGGAGACATTTAAAGAATAACTTCTAGAAAAGCAGCATACTTCATTAATGTTAACAGTGGCACTGAACACACAGACATGAACAGATACGTTTGCTAGTTGCCACCGAGTTTTTACAAGTCAGCACAATCTTGGCTCTTTCCAGTCTGCCTGCATTTGTCTGTAAAGTAGCTACGTCCTTCCCATTCGTCAAAGCACAGATTCTACGGTGCTGTCTAGAAAGCAAATAAGAAACACAAGTACTGTTCTGCATGTAGACAGATTTATGTTACTACACCAATAGCACTTCTTCTTTAATATCCTGGTCATGAGAGCAACAATTGTATTTTGTCAAGCCAACATAGCCTAAACCAGAGACGTCAAGCTCATTTTACATCATGTGCAACATACTCACTTTGATATTAACTGGGCCATATAAGGTTATTGAAATTAAAAGTAATGAAAGTGGAATTTCAACAGTACCTCTTAGTTTTTCTACATGTAGTAAATGAAAGAAGTCTTTCAACACATCTCTTTGAGTTTAAACTGTAAGAAATAAATGTGTAAAACTGCACAAAAAGTTAACTGGTAACTAAATGTCCAGAGTGTCCTGTAATTAATTTAAATAATTTAATTATTTATTAAAAAAAAAAAGAAAATTCCACAGTGGATTGTGAAAAAACGTGAACTTTTTTGTTTATCTTTTACTTAAGTACTTTAGAGTTGTTTAAATGACCACTAGGAGGGTATTTAGCCTGATGAAGTTCAAAATTTATCCCCACCTACACATTTTCCAAAGCCGTCCAAACGACCGGCTAGGAGTAGTTGCCGCGCCGATTCTGGCCCCGGGCCTTATGTTTAAAACCCCTGGTTAAAAACCTCTTTGAAATGCAGTAAACAAACAACGTGGACTGCGTTTCCCAGACAGCTTTGTGAACCAGTCAAGAACACGAAACTATATCAAACAAATACCAGTTATTTGAAAACGGTTTTAAAAGCACATGTCAGCACAGCCAAATGACTGGAGAAAAAATAGAAAGAAAATGTAATTGCATACTCACTCTGAACAGCGTGGTGTTTTTAAATCTCCGTATACTACTTGTTAACTTAGCGGCAGGAAGGAGCTACACGTATTGTCCCGCAAAAACGGAGCCGGATGTTTGAATAGTCAACGATTACCATGGCGTGTTTAGACGAACCAACCGTTAATGTGAAGTTACCGTTACCTCAGCGGTAGCATTCACCTAACTAAAACCCAATGCAGCTACCACGAGTAAGGAAACTCGGTCTATTCATTTAGATAATCAATGTAAGCTAGGCAGGTTTTTACCTGCTTCACAAAATCTTTGATGCTAACTACCTAAACACATCCGCGCGCGAGGAGCAAGGGGCATGAAGGTAGCTTAGGTGATAACAGGGATAATATGGAAGGAGATAGGCGCCATGAAGCGCCTCAGAGCGAAGGTATGACCAGAACTCTAAATAACACCTTTCAGTAACAAACGCGGTGTTTGTTTTACCTTGTTAGAACAACTACGTCTGGTTACAATAGGTACTTGCGCAGGTTAAGTACGCTACCGATATATTACATACAAAATACCCCTAAAACGCGATGAATCATCTGCAGTAGCTGATGTAGAAATCACGTGATTTAAAAGAGGCCAAATTATTCGTTACCTGTTGTTAATCTCCAACGATGCGTATGAGGAGACTTTCCCAAATGTGGACTCGCGCTCTGTTCTCCTCCAAAAAATAGCGAATGTCCCACTACCTCAGCCTCCAAAAATCTCAACTACAGTCCACACCGAAGATTTGGCGAGGGCGCAAAGCAGACGTATCCATCATCCACTAAGGCCCGCCCCATACAGTGAAAAACATCTTTTCGCAAGCTCCCATTGGCTTAGAGCCATTACTGTATTAGATCTTGATATGTGATTGGGCGCACGTATTGTCTTTTAGCGTCAGTGGGACGTTCAGTGCGGATATGGTAGTGCAAATGTAGCGGAGTAGCGCCCTCTCGAGGACGCAAATGTTAATGATATTTTTTACTTCTTTTTGGGGACTGGTTTAATTTTATTTAGACTTGACATTGAAGAGTGGACGAATTTTAGCTTAATATGTGAAAATAAAACAGTTTTAAACATTGAATAAAATGTAAATAAAGATTTAGTCAGCCAATGATTTTAACTGTTTTTTTTATTGTGGTTTAATTTATTTGAGTTGAAAATATACTTTGTTTTTTGCCAAATGCCATAAAGTAACAGGAAAATGCACAGACCTCTGTAAAGTCAGGTAATGCATATTTTTGACTTAACTACATGTGGAGCACATATGAGTAGTCACACCTCAAGGACACAGGAAAAACCTGCAGATACAAGTAGTAGTGGTAGTGAAGGCAGATGAGTTTAAAGACCTTGAGTCAACCATGCAAAGCAACAAGACGGTGCACGAGAGGGGAGAAAGAGAGTGGAGTGGGTGGAGATCAGTTTCAGGGGTGATTTGTGACAAAAGAATAGCAGCAAGAGTAAAAGAGAAAGTTTACAAAGGAATAGTGAGACCTGCTATGATGTATAGTTTGGTGATGGTGGTATATGTTGGACAAAATATATCGATGATGGAGCTGTCGGGCAGGAGAAAAAGAAGAAGACCTCAGAGTAGGTTCATAGAAGTAGTGATAGAGGACATGCAGAGGGTTGGTGTGGCAGAAGAGGATGCTAGAGAGAGGTATGATGGAGGGAGACTATCCACTTTGGCAACCCCTGAAGGGAGCAGCCAAAAGAATAAGATGATGCAATACGGGTTCAATATTGTTTCTAAAATCTTGCATGTGAGTTGGTCAAGACATGTTTTTCTGTTTATACTATTTATACAGACTATATTTTTAAGTTATGCATTTATTATTAACATGCTTAGCCTTGGGGTTTGCTTAGTTTATTTCTAATTACAGTTCCTCGTGATTTCTAACCCATCCTACAGAAGTGACATCAAGCGCATTAGTTTTTAGCCTCCATTTCACTTTCATAAGCAGTTTATTTCCAATTCATGGGGAGGAGGGGGGGGG
>NW_024582389.1:111397-222383 GCF_018398535.1 Haplochromis burtoni | reverse complement strand
GGGTCATTGCATAACGTGAAGCACGGCTGCTGCTAAACACACCCGTAAATAAACACCAATGCGCACACCCAGATTAACAAAGCTCAAGTAATTGGCTTATAGAGTAAGGCAGCATGCAGATTTGACATCTACAAAAAGAGGAGTAAACAGCCACACAAAGACAGCAGTGATTTATAGCAGATTTTAAACAACTAAAAGATAAAGCTGAATGATTGAAATATTAGTAACTGGTGAAAATAGTGTGATATAAACTCTCACAACTGGAAAAGATGACTGGATTTCCCAGTTAGGTAACTGAGAGGCGGGTGGAGTGTGTGCTTCAGTGGACTCACCATGGGCAAAGCAGCATTGATCCAGCAGCAAAGCAGTCCAGAGGAGCATGTACGATGAAACACAGAGAAGTTCAGTGCATCAGAAACTTCTTTAAAGCCCGTGCATTATTTCACATCACAGCCACATGTTTATTTTATGAGCTACATCCACTACATTTGCACATGGATGCACTTAAAAAAAAAAGAAAATGAGTTCATGCTTTTATATGCATAGCTAAACTAGGTTTTTACACAACCCTGTTTCATTGAGTCTGCTCATCAGTGAAGGTGACACAGCTGATTCCTTTGCACCTATGAGTCATCCAGACCAGCCATGGGGAAAAAAGACCATACACAGCCAATCCCCTCACAGCATCGACAACGCAACAATTACTCACACTCTGTTAAAGTCACCTTCATTTGTGCCTAAAGTGTTCAACCTTTTTTATCTCACGGCCCTGTAACAGACTACTAAAAGGCTAGTTTTGTCTCTGTGTAGTTTAATGTCAATGTTTTTCTTGCTTCTAAGACATTCAAATTTGTGTGGCTCACCATTAAGACTAAGATCGCAATAAGAAAAACTACAGTAAACAGCAGTTAGGTTTTCTATAGCCCTGAAGGCATATTAAAAGCTTGAAAAGTGTACCTGATTGTCAAAGGTCCCATGTTGCAGAAATAGATCCAGCATTGAGATTAAGACAATCTTATGACTTGAATCTGCACCTAATCAGCCTGACTCAATCTATGGTGCCTGTATCTCTCTCTCTCTCTCTCTCCTAGCACTCTCTCTTCTGTTGATTATCACATCCCTTCCTGTTCTGTCCTACAGAAACCTCTCAGTGCATGGTGAGCACCCAGCAAAGCTGTGGACTCTTTGCTTTCTGCTCCTTAGAAAGGCTCACAGTGTGGATAGCTGTGTCCTCCCAGTAAACCTATAACTTGCGCTCCAATTTACACAATACAACGGTATTTACAATGAGAACTTCAGCATTTTCACAGCCAGGGAGCTACAGTAGGCTAGCTGTTTGGTTTCACATACAAACACGAGATCAAGCCAGTGCAGATTCTCTGGAGGATTAGTGGCGAGCCCTTCTAAGGAGAATTACTCTGACACAGCCATCTGGATAGTAAAACATTGCCCACTAGATCAACTTTTGCCCTGCAGGTCTGTACCCTCATATGAGGACGAGCCAGCTATGAGCCTGTCATCCTCAAATCCTAAACTGAGAAACATTTATCTCTGTAACCTTTAGAAACAAATCAGCCCCCTATCTTTATTAGGGGAAAAAAAGCTTGCTAAGTATTATTTAATGATTGGTGCATCCTTTCAGACTAATGATGTTCATGTAATTATCATCAGCAACAACTGTAAAGACAAAAAAAAGCTAGATTTTTCTTTTAATCCACCCCCCATGAAATTCAGTCCAAGATTTTTTTAAATACAAGATCTTTATGATCTAATATCAGGTTACACTAGTTAAAACATCCTGAGATGTTTTCATCTCATTTGAGATGCCACATCTCATTTCTTTATACTTTACTTGAAATTTTGCTACAATTTATGGAAAAGTGCAAAAATAAATGGAAATGCAGTATACAAATCAAAAACAGCTTATACAATCCTGAAATGTCCAAAGTCCATATTTTGTATGACCAGCTTTATTCTTCATAACAGTAGGTCTTAGACAAGCTTTTTTCTCATTTCTTTTAGTAGTTTTCTGGAATAGTTTTCAACAGGAAATTCAAAGCTCTTCTTTGGATGTTGACTGCTGTTTGTTCTGTTCACCATGCAGATGATTTCAGACTGCTTCAATAACGCTGATGTCCGGGTGCTGGGGAGGCCAATCCATAACTGATAGTGCTGCAATGTGTGTTTTTCTATCCAGGTATGTTTTTACTGCATTAGCAGTGTGTTTGAGATTCAGCTGTCCTGCTGGAAAATGAAGCTGTGGACAATCAGACGTTGTACAGATGGTTTTGTATGGCACACCAAAATCTAAAAGTACCTCTCTGTGTTTAGAATTCCATCAGTTTTGACAAGATCCCCAACACCACTGACTAAAATGCAGTCCAAACTACAATATAGACTCCACCGGATTCTACAGTTGGCTAGGGACACTCATTGCTATACCTCTCTCCTAACCTCCTCTACATATGAAAAACAGTTTGAACTAAAAATGTGAAATTTAGATTCATCACTCTATCAGAACTTTCACACCAGTTCTTGTTTAATTTGCCATACCAGCTTTTTCTCTCCGTTGCCTTCCGTAGAAACGGGTTCTTGAAAGCCACCCTTCCACTGGGACCATTTCAGGTTTCAGTGAACAGTCGATGGATCATTTAAGGGGCCAGCTACATCACTCAGGTTCTGTGTCAGGGCTTTGCTGTATTTCTTTCCTATTTCCCAAGGAAAGGACTTTCAGATAGTTTTTAGGCCTGCCAATTTCCTCCGATTTTTTAAGGACACGCTGCACACCATGCGTAGATATACCAAGATTTGAGTAATGGCTCTTTGGAAACCACATTGTTGATACAAAAATACTATTCTAAGCCTGTCACACTGAGTTATATTTGACATTTGTTTTTGTTTCAGGCACCTAAAGTTACAATTTATAAACGGTTCATTAGTGACTAGTTTGTTATATTGCAAAACTGTTTGATCCCACAAGTTTTTTTACGCTTGAATTGAATGTTATGCTTGATTCACAGGCCAGAGTTAAGTGGCTTAACAAACAAAAGAAAAAACTCAAGCCTCTGATAATGGTAAGGTACAAGGACCAGACAGAAAATTAAAAAATTAGTAGTAAAGCAACCAATGAAAACCTTTGAAAGACCATCAGAAAGCCTGGAGAACTATTACCGCCTCTTGGAAGCAAAATATAAAGAAATGAGGGGTGGCTCAAGACTATTGCATGGTACCGTTGCTGAATGTGATGCCATATATTTTAATCATTTCAAAAATCCTTCTCAATCATCAGTTGAAGAGTAGGAACAACACTTAGTTTATGATACTATGATATGTAATTATTATAAAAGCTGTCAAATGTGTCTTTTGTTCTGTAATGTCTATGAAAACTTCTCAGGGGTGATTTTTCGAATTTTAAAAGGTTTCATCCATGGCAACACAAATGGCAAATAAAACATGCACAAGGGGAATATAATACCTGTATTAGTCCTGAAGATTGCCAAGCATAGAAGGGGAAACACAATCACATTTAACAGAAATACGCTAAAACACCCCCCTACAATACCCCTGATTCACTGTAAACCATTTCTCGTTTTCACAGTCAGTGAAACCTCTCTAAGCTAAGTGGTATGCTGTCTATGCACCTCTGTTGCCTGCAGTCTACAAGCTGAAGAGGTGTACAGCTTCTATGCTAAACACATGCTAAGACAGGACAGTACACCCACATTAGGCAAAAACACTGAGATGGATTTTACCTGACAAACAGCTGATAGGCGAGGATTGAGTGGACTGCAGGCTTTCCTGAATAAGTCTACTTCTCTTGCTCTATCTTCAGCAAATACCTTAACACTGAACAAATACTTCTTTATCCATTCACACCTATTTGCTGTTATGTAAAGTCAGCCTTTAACTCTCTCACTCCCTCACCCTGCCTCTTATTGTGTTTGTGTGTGGTAACTCTAAACTCCAGGATCAGGTGTCAGTCGAGGAAGGAACAGAGAGAAAAAAAAAACCTTCGAAAAGACAAACAACTTCATCTACAGATCAATAAAGAGTGGGAAGCCATAAACAGAAAGTTATGTTAAAATATATATGTACATTGATGGGAAGTAGTATGGGAATGCCTGAAACATACAGAGAGAGCTTTCTCTGCAGAGTCGCCCATCATTAGCTTATCAGCAGCAATAAAACACTTGTTTATTTAGAAACTTATTCTTCAAGTGTTACCAAGCTACAGTCTATAGTTTCAGCTCTGTGTTTGCACTTGTTTAATCACATAGAGGAAGCATACCTCACATCTGGGCACAGGTGTGCCACAGCACAGCAGCGAATTATATATTTTTGCACTTTGTACTCTGCTTTATTTATCTTAAAGCTGTAGCAACTAATCCTTTTGCATAAGTAAATGGTAATATAAAATATGAATCTACCAGTAAATTATGCTTTAGTATTATATATAAAGCTACCCAGAAGAATATCAGCTACTTAAATTATCTACAAATGATTGTTAAAGTGATGTTTAGCTTTTCCACGTGAGGGCTAACCAGCTTGTTATGAATGGACGTGCTGAATTTTTAAAAAATGCCTGCTGCTATTTTGGTATTTATTTTTAACCCCACTTTTAATTTCCTTGTGGTTTTGCCTTTTCTCAAGTCACTGTTGTAAATAATTTTGTGTTCTTAATGACACAGTCATTTTTTGAGTTTATTTAATAGAAAATGGCCTGTATTTGTATAGCGCTTCACTTAGTCCACCCATTCACACACATGTGATGGCAAGCTACATTGGAGCCACAGCTGCCCTGGGGCGCACTGACAGAGGCGAGGCTGCCAGACACTGGCGCCACCGGGCCCTCTGACTACCACCAGTAGGCAACGGGTGAAGTGTCTTGCCCAAGGACACAACGACCGACTGTCGGAGCCGGGGCTCGAACCAGCAACCTTCTGATTACAAGACGAACTGCCAACTCTTGAGCCACGATCACCTAGAATATTGTACTCATAAATTTGTTTGTTTGTACTCATAAATATACAAACAAACAAATATACATCTTGTATTTACGTCTCCCAACAAACTCATGCGTTTTTCCTCCTCGCCTCAAGCCTAATTTCCTGAAGTGAAGTCAAGGCTCTAAAACATGAAAACATGATAACTATTCCCGCTATTGTCATATTTACTTACTGTCAGCAGATCAGACATGCGACCTAAACAACAATACTTGGCTATAAGCTAACATCTTGTCAGCTAATGTTAGGCTTGAGTGTCCTAAAACTCAAACTTTCCCTCACATCGTGTGAGAGGTAATACACCAAGTCCAACAATGTTAGGAAAGTTTAGCTAACGCCGGCTAACAGGAGCTAGCAACAGCGCTTAATGACAGAAAAGTTCAGGATATCCTTAATTTACTCACCTCAGTATCGCTATCACTAGAGAGAAGTGAGCTTCACTGACTCATCAACTCGTGCTGGACTCAATTCACAAAGTTTAAAGCCTCCCAAACAGAATGATATGGACACCCGCTGAAGTTAACAGAATACGGACAGCCTACACTCACTACAGATGGACAGCGGTGAAGTATTTTGTCCTACAGCAGTGAGAGTTTACTGCAAGGCAAGATTTTACACAATTTACATTTAATAAACCTTACACTGTCTCACTGCATCATCTTGTGGTACAAAGTGGTATTACACAAAAGTACAGCCTAGTCCTAGTTATGCTACAGCTGTTATCTCTTCAACAAAATATAGACATTTTGAACATAAAGTCATAATCGTTGTTTCACATTTTGCTGACAGCTTTACTTGATTTTTGAAATGTCCTAAACTTTTTCAAAGACAGAAATTTACAAGAGTGAACGATTATACAAAGCAATTGTCATACTCTTGTGCAATGCCATGTTTCTTGTGGGTCTATGTTCCATGTCATATCACCTGCATTATCCCAATTTTAAAGTTGTTACAACCCCAATCATTAAAAAGCTGTGGCACTGTGTAAAATGTAAATAAATACCGAATGCATTGATTTGTAAATCTCACAAACCCATATTTTATCCACGAGAGAACAGGCAAAACACAATACCTGGACTCTTCGACT
This sequence comes from Haplochromis burtoni, assembly GCF_018398535.1. Taxonomy (NCBI): domain Eukaryota; kingdom Metazoa; phylum Chordata; class Actinopteri; order Cichliformes; family Cichlidae; genus Haplochromis; species Haplochromis burtoni. The sequence goes on along the minus strand of NW_024582389.1, from coordinate 216,293 downwards.
CATCCTTGCACAAAAGGAGCAGATATCAGTCCTGCTGATGGGTTAAGGGTGTTCTATGGCCCTGTCCAGCTCTCCTAGAGTAACTGCCTGTCTCCTAGAACCTCCTCCACGCTCTTAAGAATATCCTGGGGGGACACAGCAAACCTTCTGGCAGTGGCACGTATTGATGTGGCATCCTGGAGGAGTTAGACTACCTGTGGAAGCTCTGTAGGGTTCAGGTATCACCTTATGCTACCAGTAGTGACACTGACCCTAGCCAAATGCAAAACTAGTGATTAAAAAAACAGTCAGGGAAAAATGTCTCATTTTTGCCACTCTAGTGCACCTGTTGTAAATATAATTTATACCAAAGCATCAGAAACTGATTAAAAATCCCTTTCTTACTTAACTGATCAAATCAATATCTCAGAGGTTTAACTGACCTGATGCTATACTCTGATTAAAAAGTGTTCCTTTCATTTTGTATTTTTTACTTTTTGAGCAGTGTATGTACTCTTTACAGCCTAAGTCTGCTCCCATTTTGCAGATTACTTACACACCACAAGAGGGCAGCACCTACTCTTTTATCACCAGTGTCACCTCTGACTTCATGTGGGATGAGAGAAGCTCTTTTAATATTGCTAGCCAAGTGTCAAAGCTTGAAAAACATAGCCATGTTTTGCAAAGATGACTACTGTCCTTAACTAAATGCATTTATCTAAGATGACACATTGTTTCCTCAAATGGAAACACGTTGGACTTGTTTGGGTTTTTCATTCTTCTGCACTCTTCCTGGAAAAAATGTGAAATATTTCAAGCATTTCATACCAGGACAAGACTAGGATTAGGATAAGAAACCTGTCTAACCACAGTTTGATACTGTGACCAATTATCTCCATATTACACCCCAACCAACATTAATGTTTTCATACTACGCCCCTGTGATAAGATGTCTGGTACCTGACATCTGATTGTACTGATTGAAATCTATGTGTTGATAAACATCTTAGGAAGCTAATATGGAGCTTTGTTTTCACTTGGTTCAAGCTCAAGGCCAAATTATAGCAAAGAAGATAAAAACACAGCACAGCATTTTCCACCTCGCCCTGCATATTCCAACTAAGACAAGGTTAAACTGTAACTGGAAAAACTGGCAACAAACTAATGAGCTATTGAAATACTACAGCTACTGAGCCTTTATACTGATGGCTATATGCAGTACATAGTTTTGTAGAGGTGTGTCAGTATTGATGAAATTCACAATCAGAGCAGGACTCCCGATGAAACTGCCAAGCTGCTTGTTATCAGGATCTCAACCCCTGATTAAAAACAACGACAACAAAACAATCTGGGAAAAGCAACATCTACTGCTGAAGGCCCATCCACATGTGACTTGTTGTTTAAAGTACAGATACTGCTGATCCTCTGAACTACACATTCCTTCTACAGCATGGCAACATTAACTTCGGTATCAAACATAATGAGATATTTCTTAATTAACTGATTTTTCAATGTCTTGGTGAACTAAACTCTCGTGCTACCTCGGTCACTCACGGCGCTGCTGTATTGTCCTCTGTGGTTGGAGAATTCATTTTACTGCTCTTGCATCACCGACCACATTCAAATCAACAATTTCCAGCACGACTCTTTATCCTGGCATCCAAACAGAGAGTAAACAGATTCACAACAGGCACAGAAACAATCCTGTACATCCAAACAACTTCATCATCCCCTTTTTAACTGTTGCTACATTTCTAATAATGTCGCACGTGAGCACAACGAGTACAATGTTCATTATATGAGACAGACTGATGAAGGGTCAGCTTGAGCTGCATAGGTGTTTCTCACTTACGTTGTGTGATTACACCTCTTCTCATGGTGTATTCCCGCTTGTGTTCATTTGACAGGTTCCTGCCTCTCCTGCTGGCTATTTTTCACCTGTTTGGGTGGGACAATTTACATAACTATAGCTATATATCATCACATAACTAGGCTTTTTAAGCTTAGTTACCAGGCAGTTCCAGGTAACTAATGATTCAATTATTACTGAGAACACACATGTGGATGTGCAGGGCCTTTTGTTTTTAAATTTGTATTAATACATTTCAAAGAGGCTGCAAAAAGGTTAGCACGCCCTACACAGTTTTCATTTACACCCATTCTGTGTGCCGGATTTGATCGTGCTTGTAATGCAATTATGTACTTTGGCAGTTTCATTTGTATTGTGTACAGCCTGTGGGGGGAAGCACAAATAATTACTCTTGATTACCTGGGAGTTATTTTGAAACAAGTCTGACTTAATTTATATTCCACTGCTATACAAGTGCGCATCTAACAGATGACAAGATTAGCAATGCCCTCCCTGATCACATACATATACATTCACTGACTATTTATTAGGTACACCTGTTAAACTGTTTGGTAGTGCAAATATTTAGTCAGCCAATCCCACAGCAGCGACTCAATGCATTTAGGCATGTTGACATGGGGCAGATGAGCTGCTGAAGTTCAAACTGAGCATCACAGTGGGGATAACAGATGATTTAAATGGCTTTGATTGTGTCGGATGAGTTAGTCTGAGTATTTCATGATGAAAATTCCTCATTGATACCAGAGAGGTGAGGAGGGAAAGGTCAGGCTGCTTCAAATAACCAGTGGTTACAATCAAAGTATGCAGAAGAGCATCTTCTGAACACACAACATTTTGAACCTTGAAACAGATGGACAACAGCAGCAGAAGACCACACCGGGTGCCTCTCCTGTTCGATGAGTCTTGAAATCCGCAGCAACAATCAGATAGTTGGGTCAGAATTTGGCATAAACAACATTAAAGCTGGATCCATCCTGAGTTGTATCACCGCTTCAGTGTGCTGCTGGTGGTGTATTAGTGTGCCTGAGTATTGTTGCTTTATGACCACAGTGTAACCAGTTTCTGATGCCTACTGTCACTAAACTCATATTGTACTTTCACAGTGCTTCCACCTCAGTCCAGTAGAGGACCTTTGGGATGTGGTGGAATGGGAGCAGGCACTGTGTCATGCTACCATGTCAATATGGATCAAAATCTCTGAAGAATGTTTTCAGAACACTGTTGCATCTTTGCTATGAAGAAATGAGGCAGTTCTGAAGTCAATTCTAAGGGTTTACAACCTAATAAAGTGCCCAGCTCTAATAAAGTATCATTACCATAGTTTCGTAAAAAAACGGGTAGTAACACTAAAGGCCATATTATAATAATACTACACTCTGATCAGGGTAATTCTGTCTGTGAACTGCAGCTAATTTTAGCTAGCCTACACATTTCACTAACAATATTTCCTGCTGTAATAACCACAAAACACTGGATTCCTAAATACTGCAGGCTACCTGCTTTGCTTGCGCAGTCATGCATATCCTTAATCACTGTCAAGCCAAATAAAGCTAATTTGAATTAGATGGAAGAACCTACAAGATAACGACGACAGCCGCGGTGTCAGCAGTATCTCACTTTTAACTCAAATCCACCGCTACTGCTACTTTTAATTAACTTTCAGCACGCGCGCTTGTGAGTACGAGGGTTTCCCCGCAGGAGTGCACGTGCGTCCACAAAGCGAGAGAACACGGCTCGCGTTCGGCTTTTCAGTTTTTAGCCCTGCAGTGAACCGAGAGAGAGAGAGAGAGAGGGAGGGAGAGGGGGGGGGGGGGGGGGGGGGGGGAGAGAGATACTCCGTGGTTGCTTCCGGCTTCAAGCACTCAGACAAACAGCGCTTTACTACGAGCAGCGAGCAACACATGACAACAGAAACCTCACCAGAAAGTGCTTATCCTGAGAGCAAAGCCGTGACGGGAATTCAACTGGACCGACTCTGAAATGCTTTAAAGTCTTCTTCACCAACAACCAGATGCTTACAGAAGAAAAGGACATTTAAAGTTTTTTTCTTCTGTTGAAGAGGGGTTTTTTAATTGTTTTTTTTTTTTTTGGTGAAAAGGCGTTTGCGTCGAAGTTGGTTCATGGAAAAAAAGTCAAACCGCACGAGACAGGAGTAGAGACTGGTGATGCCTTTGTGCGTTTGCTGTTGCGAGTGTCACACTCAGAGACAGCGAAGACTCATCATCGAGATATTGCTGCTGGTGATGACCGTAATATCACAGACTGATTAAAGCGTCCCGCAGCAGCTTTGGAGAGGACGGGGCTGAGGTAAGATAACACCGGCATGACCTCCATCACAGCAGCACCGTGACTGGATGTAGCTTTATTACAGTTTAATACCAGCACCTCGGTATGGAGAGGTAGCATCCTCTTTGGTGGGCTGAGAGGCCAATCCAACGTGGGGAAGCTTTCTTCTTTCTTTGCCCTTATTTTGTGTTTTATGCAGCGTCGTGCAGGCTAAAGTTGAGTTTTCAAACCTGGAGTTTTAGAACATTTTGTGGGAGCTGAATCCAGAAATGGACCCAATTATCAAAGCTGAATCATTGCAAATACCTTATCTACTCGCTTTGGACTAGCCTCCAATGACTGCAAGAGGTAACCATTCATGGAAAACTGAAATACAGCCACTGACTTTAAAAGTGGTTAAAGTCATTTTTTAAATAGACAAAATTCTAAAGTCTTTATATACACATTTCTGTGCCTTACGTAGGCCAACCTTTAAATGTCATTAACTTTTGCTTCTAAAATAAATCTAGAGCAGACAGATTAAAAAATAAATAAATTCCCTTATATAAATAATTTTATCAATTTGTACGCAGATCCATACTTTGAGCGGCTATATAACCCAATAGCTTGTATAATAGTAGATATTACGAGATAAATAATAGCATTAGATTATACAGTTTATTTCATTACTGATTAATCTGTCTGCCTTCCCTTGAATATTTGCTTGGTGTAAATAAATGATTGTTTTGTCCCACCCAAGAGTCCAAAATCCCACATATTCCCTTATCTTTAATGTGTAACAGTAAAATAGCAAATCAGCATACTGGAGAAGCTGGTAGCAAAAGTTAAATTTTAAGAAATACCTCATTTTTAGAACAATTGCTGATCACTGGAGCTCAGTTTATTTATAATTTTTCTGACTCAAGCCCTTTGAAAATGTGATACTGAGCTCTGCGTGTTCCATCTGCTAGGAGTGTGTGATATGGACACTCTCATCTATCGTTATATGTGCAGTTTTATTTAGAAAACCCATCTATCTGTTGATGTATTGTAAAGAGAAGCTGCTTATGTACTGCTTAATCCTTTTAAACCAGTCACATAAACATTCAAAGTCACTATAAACTGTAGAAGTCTAACATTGCCCAGAATATCCTAATACACAAAGAGAGGTTTTAAAAGGGTAAACACTGCAAAGCTCACAAAGAAACAGATGTCACTGTAATGTATCATCTTTTTACCTTTGTTAAACCCATCCTGATAATATCTGCTTGTAAATTCCAAGGAGTGTTCATCGTCATCATCATCATGTTCCACACTTTTTTTTCCCTTCAGCTGCCTTTTTATTAGTGTATTGCATGTAGGTTTATTGCCCACTTGTGTAGGCAAGCGGACAGTTTGAATGCTCGCGCAGTCCCACTCAGTGTGTGTGTGTGAGACATTAGGCTGTGCTAAAGCACTGACAACACTCTGAAGTGGTTTAAGTGTGGTAATGCGAGTGTATTGACAACAGGGTTTGTTTAAAGAAATAAAGTATGTTGTAGTGTAGCTGTCAAATTTATTTCTCTTCTGTTGAATGTTGTCTTTCAGGAAATGCCCTGCCCCTTTTTTTTAGCCATCGTGGCACAATAGATGCATTTTGCTTTATATATGATCTGACTGATCTCATTTGAAGCACCTTGATCCACTTTATGAAGCGATCAGTCAGTTGTTTAAGACTTTTTAATTTCTCTCTTAGTAACAGTCTAAATTTAAATGGTCCGAGCGGGGCAACAAACCCCACGAAGCTAAATATTCAAAATATTTTGAGTTGTCCTGAGATGGAGATAGATTTTTGGGTTTCAGCTACACATCTGCAAGTGTGAAAATAGTTTCTGGTGCCCAGTGCCTTTTCATTACTCACTCCGAGCTGTTTCATGGAAAGTAAATCCCCTACTTCTGCATGAGAGGTTCAGAAAAGACAACCAAAATAGCCTGTGAGCACCTCTCTTTCCCCCTTTTCTCTTCCTTCTTTTATCAATCCTGCACTGTCTCCGTGTCTCCCTCTCAGACTTCTCTCATCCCCTGTGGGCCTTTGTGTTGCTTCCACTAAGACTAAAGCACAGACAAGTGATTAAACAGTGTGAAAAAAGTAGGAGTGGTGGTTTTTGTGAAGTACTCGAGAGGCGAGACATTCAGATTGTTTTCTGCCTCTATCTAACTGCGTCACAACCCAACGAGGAAATCCCATCTTTACCCCCTGGCTCATAAACTGCTGTCTAACTTACCAGGAATCAAAACTCATGCCAAGGCAGTTTTTGGCAAGGTGGCGAGAACAAGAATCCTGTTATGCTTGGGAGAAGCCAACTTGACTGAAAAGATTTGAAAAGCTCTAGATTGTTAGAGATACAGGCTTCAGCTGGGTGTTCTTACCTGCAAACTGGTTGTTTGGTGTGAAAAATATACAGTGTGTTTCTGTCTCTTAAGCTATGTTACCTGGGCTGACCACATTCCATTTCACTGTTGCTAAAATATCTTGCTCAGCTGCAGAAGGAAAAACACTTAATATCTACACTCATTTATCAGTCTCGCTTGAAGCTGAGCATCTGAAATTTAAAGTATGATGTTGAATCAAATTGAAACAAAGTAGGAGCCAATGAGAAGTTAGACGTTTTTGAAAGCGCTGCGCAGTTGACCACTCCAAATCAAACACTTCTGTTGCACAGTATTTGCATGGCTTTTTTTCCACTGCGGGACATGGAACTACAAGCTGTTATGCAGCTTAACTGCATGCATTGAGGTGTATGTGACTGAAACAATAGATTATATAATAGAAAGCCTATTCTGTTCTTGAGTTCAAGGTTAACTGTGAGTTAATATATGCTAAGTCAGTATACTTAGTTGGCTTTGTAAGATGATTTTTACATTCGAAATAAAATAAAGAATTTGTATACAAATCTAACATTTATTTTTTATGCAAAAAATAAATCAAAATAAACCAGAAGATACACAGTTTCTGCAATATTGTAATGTCTTTATTATTTTTTGAATTTGGCCAATCAGAGTGCAGGACCAAAAACCAATACCACTGCAAAAAGAGAAGTACTAATCGGTGACAGCACATTTCTGTGTGTCACATCATGATAATGGGATTTAAATAGGCTGAGAAGAATCAGCAGTAGAATATTGATTTATTTACAATAACATGTTTCTAACAGTTGGTTTAAAATAATATGATTCTTTATAAATCATTTTAAAAAGAAGAGGAACTGAACTCTGGAACACCTTTAATTAATTACTGTCAGGTAATAAGGGGACTATGCACAAGTGTTTTGGATTGTAACACTGACACCATCATTTTAACTATAATTTCTCACTCTCCCACGTTGGCTGGTTTATATGTCTCCTCAGTTCAGCAATTTTTCTGCAGGCCTCTCCCCTGAAGGAATGTCTTGTCATGTTTAGACTGCAGCTCATTTCTCAAATAAGTGTAAGTGCTGCAGCACCGAGAAGAGCAAAATAATAGTGAGAGATTGATTGGGAGGAATTTTGGCAGTTGTGGCGCCGGTCCTTTTATAACAAAGTTGTATACGGTAGCACGAAAACCTGGTGTAAAAAAGATCAGTGCCCTGATGGATGAGCTGTGAACTCTGGAATAAATTGGCTTTTCAAATTTTGAAATGAGCACCATAAAAATCTCTGCATTTTTGTAACATTGACAGCCAAAACTGCAAATTTTATCCAGTGACTGAAATATTTTATCTTGCAGCATTTATCCTTCTTTTATCTGCTTCACTTTCTCTCTGTTTTATGCTTTTTGTCCATCACACAGTTACTAATGGAAAATCGGAGGCCCAGTGTTGGAAAGGGACTTTTATGTACAAAGGATTATGTTAAAGACTGTTTGTTATTTTGATATTTAGTCATAACAGGGCTTTGACATACTAAAACAAACTTCTCTTGACTTTTTTTTAGCGCTGGGTACAGATTTTTCTGTGATTATATGCAGAGGAACCACTGAAAGCTGATCTCCAGACCTCCCTGTAGCTACAGGGGAGCTTGTCAGATGTGTACCCAGCACTCAAAGCCCCTGGCTTGGCCGCGGGGATGGCAGCCTCTGCCCTGAACCTAAACGGAGTCATGAACAGGTATGGGATTTCTCGAAAGTCTCATTTGCTTTTAACAGTTGAGAGAATACGCAGATTTCCCAGAACGTTTTCGCATGGGAATTGTATACTTTAAACATATTTAGCTGCTGATGTAGCCGTTAAACCAGACCAACAGGATTTCTTTTTTTGTTTGTACTCCATTAGAGAGCAATTAATAACTTTAAGGGACACATACTTAATGGGCATGCTGTCAGTGAATGTCCTCTTTATTTCAAGTCTAGGTTTCACTGATGTGTCCTATTTAGTCACTAATATAATTACAACCTATTGAAGCACATTAACCTAAAAATAAACTCTCTCTTATCGTCTCTCCACATCACATCTCCACAGTGGTAATCAGTTTCACACCCAGCCAGGCTCCTCTAGTGCCAGCTCTCGAGCCCGAATCACACCAGCTGCCCGACCTGTGCTGCCAGTTCCAGATCGGAGCACCTACTGCCAGTTACTGGGAGGAGGTCTCTACAGCCCAACGAGTCCACAGGTAGCCTGTTCATCACATCCACCAAAATCTGAAGAGACTGTTCATGTATTTTCCAGCTTTTTCTAGTAGATTATTGTCTAGACAAAAGCACTAGAGCAACAGTAAAACACCTTGAAAGCTAATGCCAGTAAGATAGATAATAGTGGTATGCAACTGAGATTAATTTAATTAGCTCACTGAAACTACACTAGGTTTTACCTTGATGCTACAATTTCCACTTGTTGTAGTTCAGTATGGGAATGCGAAATAGAAACTGCTTAGATTATTTATCTTTTATATATTGTACAGCTCATATTGTTTGACATCTCCTGTTAGTAAATCCCATGTTGTTTTATTTTGTATTTTTTCCTTTTAGACAAGCCCTCGTGGCTTGGGTCAAACCTTTATCTTCCCTTCTTCACCCTTGCGCTCGCCTAGCCCCACACCTCGCGCTCGCTCCCCCTCGCCGCGAAGCCCGGAGCTCCTAGGAGTCAATGTGGGCCAGCGAGTCCGACGCCTGAGCTCGCCTGGCGGTGAAGATAGAGGGGACGAAGACGGCCACGAGGAGAGGGGACGAGAGACGGGAGGAGGAGAGAAGCGAGAAGAGAGGAGACGCCAAGCGCAGCTGCTGCAGATTCACAGAGAGCTGCAGAACGTTGAGGTGATCAGAGCTGTGCTTTTCAATTATGTCCATCCTCATTCTCAGCATGTTTTATCAGCTTTTTAAAAATACTTGCTACATCTACCACCATTTCTGTCTGCATCCAAAAAATGCAGTTATGCAACAAAGCAATTAAATAAAAAATAGAAGGATTTCCTGGTTTAATTTGATTTGCTGGGGCAGTCACGTCAATGCCACCATAGCTACTCTTACACAGCTGTAGGTGATGATGATGAAAAGTAAAAGGTAGGCCACATGCATTTTCAGCTGTTTCTTTCTTGTGTTTTTATGTATATAGAAAAGCTGTCTGCATGTCATTCAATAAAACAGTTACAGGATTTTTCATCAGGTCTTCCTGAAAACAGAAGTTGCAAAACTTAGTGGGATTTACTAAAACAAATACAGCTTTTATGTAATATAATCCACTTCCATTTAAGACTTTTAATGGTTTTCATCATGCATAAAATATTAAAGAAAATAGGCACTCTATAATATGTTGAAGCTTGTGAGTTTACGCAACTTGGCTTCTTTAGAGGTTGCTGTGCACTGATTAAACAAAAGAGGGACCAGAGTTAGATTTCTTTCAGTTTGATTTCAATACAAATTTAACAAAAGTACTTTTGTTGGTTTAAATTCATCCTGACATTTATGCTCCCTCACCCTCTTTCTCCTTATTCTTACTGAGGGGAATGCCAACATACTTTAGAACTGACTGTGAAACTGCAGACAGTCACACACTGAAGTTGTAGCGTGCCAGTGGCCCATTTTTCAAGTACTCTGTTTAATGCCAGGCGATGGAAAATTTGAGTGCCGTGGGCCATTCCTGCTGTGTTTTCTTAATATTGGTGTTTTTTGTTATGATATTTTTTCAATTACTTCTTCTCTGTTTATTTTTCTGACATTTTCTAAAGCTCTGCTACACCTGTGAAATCCTAAACTATTTAAACCAAATATTGAAAACACAAATATGCATCAAAGCATAATTCTCTGCAGTAAGACCAAGACAATCAAACCGTAGTTTCAATGTTCTCTCTGTGCAGGTGAGGGGAAAAGTTGGCATTTTTGAGGCCCACATTTCCGGGATCCGTGCCCAGGTACTTAATAGTGAGCTCCAGCGCAGCCCTCGGTCTCCCAGACGAGTGACTCAACAAACTCCTTCTGATCCTGGCAAAGGAAACACAGCTCTGGATCACCTAATGACTCACCCACAAGAAATTAAAGCCCCCTCTGTTGTCCAAAATGGGAGAGAAAGGGATGAAGAAACAAAGGAAGGAGAAAGAAGCGAAGGAGGAAAGAGTGATGGTGAGAGGGACAGCAGCAGCACTAAATCAAATACAGACAACAAGACACTGATTAAACAAAATGACTGCCTTTCAGAAACATTAAAGCAAACTCCCTGTTTAGATGGACTGTTTGATAAAGGTTTTCTTGAGACATTTGATAAAGATCGAATGACAGACACAGAGAAAAAAGAGGGAGAAGTACTGAGGGACATGGAAACAGAGAGCAAGCAACTGTTCGGAGATGAAAGAGATCTGATGGATCAGAAAGAGGACCTGTTGTGTACTAAAATGCTGCTCCAGCCAGAAGGACACACGTTGGAGGTTAATCCTGAAATGTCCCAGGCACAAAGCAGCGAGAGCACCCCTTGTTTGCTCGACATGACCGAGCACACCTCAAACCACTCTTCCATCCCTGCCGTCATAGTAACTGACCACGGTTTGGAAAACCAGCCTCAAACGTCTGAAGGCTCCTGCTCAGACCAGGGGCGAAGCTGCTCGCCTAGCCCCAGCTCTAGCCCCGTGCCAAACTCCACTCGTTCTCTCAGGAAGCTGTCATCGTCCTCTGCCTCCTCAGCCGGTTTCTCCTCTTCGTGGGAGGAGTCGGAGGAGGATATTTCCAGTGATACGGAGAAAGGAGAACAGCTTCTCAACCCTGCATTCCTCAGTTCTCAGCAGAAAGCAGTAAGTGGATTCAAAATCTGAGATTTGAGCTTGTTTGTCACTGTATCTACAGCCTGCTGGCTATTCAGTGGACCTGATTTAATTGGAAACTTCTAATAAGATTGTCGCATGAAATGCACACAGGAAATGTCAGGGATGGGTTCTTCTTGAAAGCTAGGGAACAGATAATAATGTTCTTCCTCTCAAAGAACCAACATACTTACAGCCATATCACAATTAATACAAGTGGCGCCATCATTTTAATGACTTTCCAACCATTCAGAGGCTCGCTGGTTTTGGTCATTTGAAGCATGCTTCAAAGAGCTTGAGTTTCCTAGCTAATGCATCATAATGGAACAAACATCTTGAGCGCTAAAATTGAAGTGTGATCTGTGAACTGAAGGTCTGACCACAGAGATTGTCCATTCATGTAGCGCTGCATACAGAAGCTGTATGCACAAAAGGAAACCAAAAGACTTGCCTGGCATGTTGTAAGATGGTGTTGTAAGTTTTATGGAAGTTGTGTTGTTGACCTCACAGTGGAGTATGATCTTAACTAGCTCATAACCACAGCATTCTTTCATGTCAGGGTCTCACAACCATTCCCGTTGGATGAGCTAAGCTGGAAAGTTTGCACTTTTCTCAACAACTATATATAGCTGTATCAGTAAGTGACGATGACAAAAAATGCAAAACTTACTGATGAGGAGGAAAGGATACTGTAGGATGTAGGATTATGAACTGTTGACTGACAAACTGGTGGTGTAGTTGTAGCATGCCAAACTTTGTTGAGAAAATGTAGGTAAAATGTAGTATCCCCCCACCCTCGGTTTCTTACTTTTGTTGAGAGTAAATGGTTTGCAATGGCGCTAACTCTGCACACCTTTCTTTTAACAGATTGTCTTTGAACTTTTGAGCTTTTGAAATTAAGCTGCTGTTAAGCGTCATGTGTGGTCAGCTTCACTCCCATCAGACTTACAGATGTTTGGGGTTGGCGCCGCTTTGGCTTTAGGCTAATTAAAACTTGTTCAGCAACAATTATTGTGGTCAGAGTCGACAATTTCTGATTAGCTCCGTTGTTGCTTTCTTCTCTTCACCCTGTTTCTGCTTGCCCCCTCACACACACATGAAACACACACACTGTAATAGACGAGAAACTATGAAAGAAACTGGCACGGTCATTAAGGATTGCAGAATGAGAACAAAGACTCGTAGTTTGCTGACAAGTTCAAACTAATTAGGTAAATAACTATAAATAAAAGAAATAACTATTTTGTCCCTTTTTGGCTTCTTGCAGGGGAGCAGAGATTTTTTTAAATCACGTTAAGCACTGAATTTTAAGTTGTGTGAATAATATGAACATTTAATTTTAAAAAAATTGAAAATAATGGAAAAGCTAAAGTTTTTGTAACATTTCTGATAAATGACTGTCACTAATAAAATAATGAGACTGTATCAACAAATCTCTAAATATTTTTAAGCCATGCCAGGAGTAGCACTGTGGTAATGCTGGGTGTATCTATTGGTCTGCTTTTTTTGTTGTTTTTGTTGTTTTGTTTTGGGGTTTGTTTGTTTTTTCAGATCAAGCATCAAGCTGGTTGTTGTGAAATTTTTTCAGATTTGAGACTTTAGTAAAATAAATACAGTCCTCTGTATGAATGGAAACACTGTAAGCATACTACTTTTTTAATATTAGCATGTCAGCATCTCCTCCACCGTGTAGTTTCCTTTTCCTTCTTTTTTAATGGAAGTCCAACAGGTTACGAAACACTAAACCTGCTGATGTGATGTTGTAGCTTATCTTTTCCTGGAAGGAGTTTGTCTCTGCGAGACTCTCTAATGGCAACTGTCCTGAAAAATGATGCTTATCAGTGTGCTTTTTCCCCAAATCTTTTTACAAGCCTGTAGTAAACAATCACTGCGTACACCGATCATCATTGGCTCCCACCGAATGATGCAATCACTACATTCACAATACAGTAACAGAAAAAATGGCACATTGGATCAGCGTTAGTCATCAAAGAAGAAAACATCATCATTGCTGACTGTGCATTTGGCTTCGCCCAAAGGCAACTTTATAACTCGGGTGTTGCAGTGCAATTAAAATATGCCTATATGAAAGCAAAGGGGCCCGTGAGTGCGACCTTAAACCAGAAGCCTCTCATTGTATGGCTCATTTTGTGCACCTCAATGTGCCTGTGCATGTTGCCCTGTGCTTCTGTATCAATTGGCCTGTGCTCGCTGCCTGAGTAATTTTTTGACATTCACGATAACAAAGCTACCTCTGTGCCCCAACCTGTGTCTGTGTGTTTGCGTGTGTGTGCGGGGGGGATCAAAATGAGGGAAAGCTGGAGAAGTTGCTAGTCACACACACTTAGGCTTTTCCTGCACTTGGATGCAGTTCAGAGAGGAGGCTGAGGCCTGATTGGGTATGTAGTGTGTGTGTAGGTGGGTGGGCGGATGTGTTTTTATTTGTAGCCAGCAAAGGTTCACAAGGCCATCTCACTTCTGCTTTGAAACACGACTTAACGAAGGATTGTATAACTGCTTTTAATGTTTCTTACACAGTGTGCCAGTCCCAGAGCTGGCTCTTGTTTAGCACTTAATAAGTGCTAAAAAAATCGGTTTCTGGCTTTCAGAAAGAAGTGCTTATATTAAAAACAGCAACAGAAAAACTACTGAAATATTCAGTGTATAGCCATATTACCGCATGAAATCGATGAGATGCTAGATTGACCAAAGATTTTTCACTTGCAAATGCGTTCTTTTTTCTTGCATATTTAATGAATGACCCCACCCGAAACCAATATCCTAGCTCTCACCAGCCGACTCGCATTACAAACGATTTGTTTAAGTGATCTTGGCTTGTGGATTTGAATATTGTTTGTATTGCTCTTTGCATATTTCCGGTCATTGTTTTTGGTTTTATCCAGGCAGAGAAAGCGACAGAAGCTCTTCATGGCGCAGATATGTCAAACGTGTGGGTTATTCATGTTTTTGTCACAGTTCCTGATCCGTACAGTTTTAAGGAAACCTGGTGAGTGTGTGCAAGAGGCAAACGTGCAGAAACACATAAAGCATGCTCGCTTGTGTGGGAGGTATGTAGGAGAGAGGAGAGGGAGAGAGAGAAGAGGAGTGATACTGTGAGAATAAGAAAGAACGAAAAACAAAGTGAGCTCGACAGTAAAACTGGCAGAGAGACAGAGCAGAAAAAAAGGGCACGACAGGAAAAGTTGTACAAAGTGTACTGCATATTAGCCATGTTGTTTTCAGCTGGCTTTACAGGGAAAATAGTTTTTAGCCTTCTTCTAATGGCAGCTTGGCGCAGGGATACACATTGTGTGGCATTTTCCAAAGGAAACGACACTGCACGGATATTGTTTGGGGATATTATTAATAAAGGATTTGAAACCCTAATAGGAAATTCATAGATTCAGAGTTAAATGTAGCACCAGCACTGCTAGATCTACAAAAAGAGATTTTTTAAAATGATAAATTTTTTTAAAAATGAAAGTTTGTGTGTGACACAAATGTGCTCCCCTTGAATAGATTAACCCCAGATAAAGTTTATGCTCTGTATTCAAATGTAACTGCATTTGTATTCTTCACCACTGAATTCACCTTTGTTTTCATTAATACGTGCTTCTGCTGTTAGCTTTTGGATTATATGAAGTCAGTTCACGCTTAACTGGTAGGGGTTGGAATCTGAACAGAGCCATATATAGACACTGTTTGGCTGATCTTTTCACTGGTGGGCATCTTTCCAAGGTTAGAAGACACACACTGCAGGCGCTGCCAGCGTTGCCATAGCTTTACTTAACTTCTCACAAAAGGACACCTGCCATAGATTGGCATCAGCACCTTTTTTCTTTCTGTAAGATTTCAGTTGAGCTCTGTGGAATAAAAAATTAAGCCACCAGTGACTTACTTCGGGTGACAGTCAGTCGTTTGCTTCTCTTTAAAAATCCACATCAGAGTAGTTTAAACCTAAACGGATCTTGATAGACTTGCATGTAAGTGAAAACTAACTAGTTTGGTTAAATAGTGTTAAACTGAAATTGTGTGCATCAGTAAGAATCATGGCATCGATTTAGACGCCGGTTCAAATGATCCTAATGATCGATTTAATGAAAATATGAACTTGATATTACAACAGCTACAGAAAAGTAAAACCCTGCTATTTTGGTCAGGGTAAAAGTTAAATATTTCCATTGTTTATTAATCATTAAACATTTTGAATGTTCCTGCGCCTAAAAGTTAAGATTTTCGGCCATCTTTGATATCACAACAAAAATTTAAAAAATACTGTTTGGCTGTTTGGAGTGTAATTTCACTCTTTTGTTTTTCTTTTCTTACATGGAAAGCAGCTTCATTGTTAGTGGCAGGCCTAAAAACTTTTACCAGTCCACAGCTTTAAATTGCCGGTTATTCTGAGAGTAAGATGGCAGATAAACTATGCAGCATGTTGCCGTGTTTACTGTTACTGTGAAGTTTTAAAGTTTGGGCGTCTTTTGTTTTTCACAGCTCTATTTAAATTTGCAAAATTACCTTTGACACACACAAACGTTTTCATTTTTTTTCTCCCCATTTTTTAATAAAGTAGGAGCTTGAGTTTTGTTAAAGCTGTAGAGAACACTCCAGCCTCAGCTTCTGTAAAGCTTGATGTAAGACACTAAAGTTAAGTGGAGCAGAAGCTACAGCGGAACGGAAGTGGGGCAGGACTTATGAAAGTCACACTTTAAATGATGCAGACAGTGTGTTGTCACTCATGGTGCGTATTTACTCTCTGTAAAGCTCTGACTGCATCATATTTTTTTACCACAGTCCTCATTTGCTGAAAAGGTGTAGCAATTAAACAGATCAATATGCAAACAAACATGTCTTTTTGAATGAAGACTACGCCCATGCTGCTGTATCTGTAAACTGTTAAACACACACACAGATACAGCTACACACACACATGTACATGCACTGATGCTTTAATCGACACACCCTCTGTACACACTACACACTGCAAATTCTTCTGGCTGATACTAGCTGTACATACTTTTCATGCAACACTGTGCACTCTTTTTTTCTTCTTCACAAGCCTACCTTAAACTAACTTTTACTTGATGCTTTAAAGTGCTGTCACACTCTGACCCAAACATTAATTTTTCCCATGCCTGGTTAATCCAACCTTGAATCTAAACTCACTCCCAATACCAAAAAACAAAAACCCTAAACTTTTGTTTTTATGTGTTGGAATGCACTGAAAGAAAATTCATTTCTGTGTCCACAACTGTAACTCAATTTGATTGGCACACACACACACACACACACACACACACACACACACACACACACACACACACACAGTGTTTGTACTGCAGTGGAAAATCTTCACTACCACGGCGGTAAGTTTCCTAGCAACCCTGTGACGTCAAACCGAGTTTCCCTCTCACAGCTGTACAGTGTGTGTGTTTGGCAGAGACTGTACGTTTGGTGTGTGCTGCAGAATGCCTGCCTGGTTAAGTCTGAGAGGGGAAACACCGGTCAATTCTTTATTTGGAGCTTTTTGTGAGAGTGAAGGAGCATGCATGTGCAGACTTGATTTGCTCTAGGCAGTGGAGGAGAGGTCAGACTCCTCTTACCGATGCTGACATTTGGGCTCAGAGCGTTATCGTCAGCTTTGGATACCAGCACACTGGGGAACCCCTGCTGGTTCTGACACATGATTAGAAAAGGGATGTAGAGCACACCTCATGAAGGAGTGCTTGTAGATTTGATACTTGCATACAAACCATATTTTCATAAGCAAACTGAGAACCCCCCCCCCAAAAAAGAAAAAAAAAACATTTTGAGGTGTTTCACAGTGAAGCCTAGATCTAGAGTCAGATATGCTTTTTAATGTTCCATACTGACCTCAATTTGGAAATAAGTCTCCTTATGACTGCAGCATTCAGTTACAACCCAGCTGAACAGTATCAAGCCTTTCTTTTTTCTTTTAGGTGTCCCTTTTTCTCGCCTTTGTCTCACTGTCAGTTTTGCAAAGCTGTTGTTCCACTGGCCAGCCTCGGTTGCTAAGATATTTATCATGCTCTCTCCAAGCATGTTGTTTTGCCTGCATCACACTCTGAGCAGTTTAATTTTGTGAGTGTGATTGTGGTGTTTGTGAGTCTCTGTGTGTGCCTCTAAAGTTTGCAGACTCAGACAGCTAGAGTTTTTGTATCTGCAGGGGACCTTGTGGTGAGCGATATCAGGCTTGTTATTTCCTCAGTGCCTCTCCGTTGAAAACATCAGCATGCATCAGTGTTTCCCCTGCTTCTTCACATTACACATTTATAACCCAGAGTCACCCTTTGCCCCCAAGGCTTTTTTTAAAATCACTCTCCACCCTTCTTTCTGTACTCCCTGCATGCAAATGAGTGATATCTGGTTGCCTTATATAACCTTGGGCCTCCTGATCGAGACAAAAATATCAAATTTCCACATCATCTATGCGTATGGTTTGCAACAACAATTGTTTTAACACTGAGTGTAATAATTTTCCAGCTGTAGAATCTATAGGAGTCACTTTGCTAATGCAAATTTTGCACAAGAGCATGTCTGCACGCATGTGCTGAGGAACGTGATGCACATTTTGTAGGCATGATAATCAAGAGGCCAATAAAACGTCCATGCGTTTACAGAGGGCAAGGCCATTTTTTTCTGTCGTTTTTTTGTTTGTAGTCAGCGGCGGATGTGGAAAATACTGTCGCTGAGGCAAGCGGCAACCCCCCCACTTCCTGTCTGCAAGAAGTTCCTTCGCTTACCATTTCCCCTATCTCTCTCTCTCTCTCTCTCTCTCTCTCTCTCTTTCTGTCTCTCTCAATGGAAACTTCACTAGTTCTCCCTCTCTCCCCTTGTCATCCAGCTGGTCTGGGGACAGGAGATAGGAGAGAGTGAGAAGAAGATGAGTGTGTTGACTCTCAGGGGAGGTTTGTGAGCAGAGAGCATTTGGCAAGCAGCACGCATCTTCATTTTCCTTATTTTTTTTAAAATGCAAACTTAAACAAATTAAGTGCAAACATAAGTACTTTTTCAAACAGCCAGAGGCAAGCATGGGAACACTTGGAAACTCGTAGCAAACCCATAGGTTGCGTTTAATAACATGGGTGTAACAATGTGCACAGTTTGTTTTGGTTTATTGCATCTCATGCTTTGGTGTAATACATAGGCCAAATTTAGCATCTATAGCTAAATTCATTATTTAACACAACAAACTGTTTATAAAACACAAGTGGAGATTTTGCTGGAAAGTGTTGGGAGATGTTTTCTTTGTACAAGTAATCTTTAATCATTTTAAGAACTCAATTAAGCTGTTTTGATGACTCAAGAGATCAGCTCAAGTTTCCCCTTACAGCTCCTGCTTTTATTTAAATTTGGGTAGGAACTTTGCCTTTAAGTTCGTGTATGTCCACAGGATCCATTATTTCCAGCCTTCCCATTGCCAGTTAATTTGCGGAGCCATCCGTGCAACGCATTTTGGTTAAGCGCCACAGCGTTCAGTCACTCCAGTCCCCATTCCCACAAAGTTAAGATCTCTGGAAATTGCCGAGCAGCATTTGAACTGGCTGATGTTCATTTAAAGTAAAGAGATATTCAGCAGCTGTTTAAAACTTATTTTGCTGAAGTATTTTCATAAAATAGGAGTACATGCAAGGCATTCATCCAGTCAGGTTGAAGAAGACAGAGAGTACTTGATAATCATCTTGCCCAACATGCATCCAGTTTCTTAGTAATGTGTGATCCTCCCCACGAAAACACACCCCTGTGAATGCTTATCTTTAGACAGCGAATTCTGACCTGAAATGTAGGAAGGGAGAGCAAAGGGGAGCAACATGTAGTAACATGTTGCACGGGGATGGTCATCAACACATTTACTGACTGCAGTCATGGTGCCAGAACTTTCAAGACAGCTCAGGATGGAGGTTGGTGGTTTGATGTTTGGCTGTTCCAATCTGCATGCTAAAGTGTCGTTGGGCCGAGTTTCTCCACTTTGCATTCATCGACCTGTGAATGTTAGATAGAAAGCACTTAGACGTAGATAAAAGCATGACTGTGAATGAGACATGTTGTATAAGTGCTTTGATTGTTTGAGTAGAAAAGAGCTATATAAGCGCCAGTGCATACTTAAATAAGGCCATTTTATTAAACAATAGTGATAATTAAACATTACTAAATATATTATGTCAAATGCGGGTTGCAGTTAGTTAAAAATACGTGCCTTTCCTAGAGGATTTATGCATTTCTTCCAGTACATATCTGGTGACTGGCAATTTGCATATAAGCATGAAACAATGTGCGGAAAACCACACACATACAAAACAGAACAAAAAACCAGAGACACCGACACTACCAGATGAATGCTTCATGTATTAATAGATCACATACAGTCATCAGAGGAGTTTCAAAGTCTGTCAAAAGTGGTCGTCATAGTGTTTAAACAATGAAGCTGTAAAGTAGGTAGGACAGTTTGCAGACCATGCTGGGTTTGCTATAAAGGGACGACAGTGTAAATAAGTGCTGTAGCAATTAGGAAGATACAAATTAATCAACTGTGTAAGTCAGGGATGTCAAACTCACTTTACACTCATTTACAGGCTCACTTTCGTCTTAAGTGGGCCGGACTACTGAAACTTCCCTTCCTATCAGAAGTTTAACTGCACATTTAATTACATTTAATGTACTTTAACTTACTCATTAATAAATTAAACTGCATGGTTTTACAACATGATAATTGATTCTTTGGGTTAAAAGTGTAAACTTACAGAAAGGGTTCAGGTAGCTCGTTGCTCAGACTGTCCTGTAATTATAAAGCAGAAAGTTCTAGTTCATTCACAAAAATCGTTCTGTTTTTGTTTATTTATTTATTTTACAGTGGACACATTTTAAAAAGCAGACATTTCTGTAGTAGATAGTGGATAACAGGGACTTTTTTGCCATTTAATTGTTAATGTATTACTTTGGTGTGATATAAATGGCCTTGGAGGTCTTTATTAGCAGGAAAGCTGGAAAAAATTCATGAAAATACAGTTGACAGTCTATACCATTCTGGCTCCTGTGCCTTATGTTTGACACCCCTGGTGTAAATGATCTGCCCTGAAAAAATGATGAAGAAAAAGCCAAACATTTTGGAGGTTAATCTGTATCTGTTATGTTTTAATTGGTTGTAATTTTTTTTATTATTTTACTGTCAGTGAGACAGTTTCACTATTTCAGGAAACAGTTAACTTATTAATTAAAAAATATAATAGTTTTGTAAAGTAACTCTTTCTAAATAGCTTATAAAAAGTGATATTCATCTGTCAGCTGGTAAGTTATTGTTTCAGAAGATAATCACAGACAGAGAATGTCCAGATTTATTTACATGTTTTCTTTTTACTAGCCATGTAAAATTCAAATGTGACACTCTGCTGCACCCAATAGTGCTGAGTTACAGGATGAAGGTGCATTGCAGTAGCTTCAGCGGCTCGGCGCAGAGTGTGTGGGAGCTGCTGTTTAGGATGTTTCCTTTAGTTTATTTTAGCCCTTGTTGCAGCTTCTGTCACAATCTTTCTTTGTGTCATCCTCAAGACAAGCGTAGAGGTTTACGCAATGACGCGTTCAGACACATGTAACAACTAAAAGCAGATAAACACCAACGCGCAGGTTTATTTTGAATTTCCACGAAACCTCTCTGCATTTCCAGGACTTTGCCCTCGGACTCTCTTCCAATCACGCACACTCTGTCCGTGCCTTTGCAACCTTTGTGGGTATTTGCATGTCCAGATTATGTTTGTCCTCTGTTTTGCCAAACAAATGATCTACAAGTGTTTATCCCCACACACACACACACACACAGACATATATGTGTACATCTTGTGGGGGCACGAGTAGAACGAGGAGTATGCAAGCCTGAGGTGCTCGGTTTTTCGGCACAGATAGCTCAAGTTTGGGCGTGTTGCGGGAGAGCCGGACGGATAATCGTTCTCGAGGGTTTTTCCAGCTGAGTGGCACATGATTGGTCATGATGTGGTCTACATGGCTGTATTCGGTGTGGAGTGTTATTTTATCAGTTGGAGCCATCTGTATTATTGCCATCATCCACCGCCGCCACAAACGGCAGCAGGTACTCTCACCTATACAGCCTCTTTTTGAGTAAAGGCTTTCTGCAGAATGCTCTCATAGCTGGACTT
Organism: Haplochromis burtoni; assembly: GCF_018398535.1. Taxonomy (NCBI): domain Eukaryota; kingdom Metazoa; phylum Chordata; class Actinopteri; order Cichliformes; family Cichlidae; genus Haplochromis; species Haplochromis burtoni. The sequence goes on along the minus strand of NW_024582389.1, from coordinate 194,771 downwards.
AGTTCATGTTTTGTGATGCTTGACAGCTCTACTCCACTTTTAAACTTTATTGTGCAATAATATACCTGCACTATCGCTGTGATAGCTGCAGGCTGAAGTTTGTTTTTAGTCTTACAGACCTCCCTCTCCTCTTCTGATGAAATTTAAATGTCTGTAGCTCGTAAATCTGCACACGGTAACCATGTCTGTTATTACTCACACTTGAGTTGCTCCAGACTTTCTCCTTCTCGCTCGCTTTCTCTTGCCCTCTACAGCTCGCACACACAAAGCTGTCAGTGGGCAACGTGGTAGAAAGATGTCACGGAGAAAAATGCAGATCTTTGCTACTTATGAGCTGGAGCCCGACACCGCAGCTCACTCGCTAACTGGCTAAAAGTGGTGTGGGGAAAAAAGGAGATGGGGACTATCATTCTGTTTGGCGTTTGCTGGTGGTCTACAAAGTGCAGGCCACCAAGTGTGTTCCTGATTATTAATGTTTTTTTTACCCATTTTTCTGAAGTTGACAGTCTAGTCATACTTACATATCCTGACACATGCAGAGTTCTGTTCGATGTCACCTTTAGTCTGCTTTGAATCATACTGAGGCTTTTCCGTTTTTCTTTAAATTGCACAACACACTGAAATGGCTAAACCTCGCTACTAAACTTTCTGCTGCAAAAAGTCTCATCGTGCTGATGATGACTCAAGCCTTGCTGCTCTCTTCAGTCATTTCAGCTGACCTACACACATGTGAATGTGTGAGAGTTGTACTTTTAGTGGGAGTGAGGTTATTTCTTTTTCTTGATCCTTCACTGGTGCAGAGCAAAAACCCCTCATGTGACTCGTCGCTGCCTCGGACAGTAAGGCCAGGAGGGAGGGAGAAAGTGTGTGCGCCTGAAGTTGTGTGTGTCCGTGCATCTAACCATAGATAGTCATGCTATCAGCTGATGAATTTTCATCAGGTCGAGATTATGTGACATGGGGTTATATATCTCCTTCTATGGTCTTCTTCTCTCTTATCTTATCCTTCTCCTTACTTCTCTCGCCTTTCTCTTCTTCTCCTCTCCAGTTATTTGTTGACACAAGATTATTTCCCCCCTTCACAAGACCAGTTTGAACTCTCTTGTGTGAGAGAGGACACATCTTTACCAGTGGAACGTTTTCAGTTTTTTTGTGTTATTTCTTAAAGCTAAGCATCTTATCATAGAAGGTTATTTATTTGAGAATAGGCTGTTTGTACTGCGTTTGAAGAGATGCCATAAAAACCTTTGGATTTTTTTTTTTGCCGCGTCTCTCTGTTACTCTCTCGGTGTGGTACAGCCAAGCGTTGTTCAAACCCACAGAACAAGACGTGGAATTTTTCCATCTGATGTAATGCTGCAAGCATAAAAGATTGTACTCAGCCAGAGTTTGTCATTTCAGTGAGGTGCAACAGGCTGCAAGTTTAGCACATCTACTTGAGTATAAGAGGACAAGAAATGAAGAGTATTTTAGTCAAATCCATGCTCAAATGGATTTGAGAGGTTTGGTTAAGAGTGCCATTTAAAGTGACAATAACCTGTGGTTCATTTACTCGTAAAGTATTTCTTGTAGTTTCCCTTGTTTGGCCTAAACACCACTCTGTGTGTGTGTGTGTGTGTGTGTGTGTGTGTGTGTGTGTGTGTGTGTGTGTGTGTGTGTGTGTGTGTGTGTGTGTGTGTGTCAGAGACCGAAGGCCTCATTTTGTGAATGAGTGTCCGTGTGTGTTTCTATGTGTGGCAGGAGTCCCGCAGTTCAATGTGTCCTTGCCAAGGACAGGGAGAGCCTTTGGAGAAACACTGTGTGCGTGTGTGTGTGTGTGTGTGTGTGTGTGTGTGTGTGTGTGTGTGTGTGTGTGTGTGTGTGTTACTAGGGGAAACCCCAGCCCAATCCTCCAGAGTTTAGATAAAATGTTCTAAAACACTGCAGTAAAAAAGAATGACAGCGAGTGTGGGAGAACCATGCAGCTCCCCCAGGGTCAGGGATACCCGCCTGTGTGTGTGTGTGCGTGCGTGTGGTATGTGTGCACATATGTGATTTAAAGTCTTGTTTTTCTCACGGTCATTAAACACTGGATCACCCGAAAGGTTTAGAGGAGAACTTGCAGTACAGTCCCTCTGAGACTGAAGTAGACTGAAGTTGATGTTTTACAAAAGTTGCATAAGCAGAAGAGCAAATATTAATATTGCACTCACTCATTTTACAAACAGTGGAGTTCGGTTTAAACGGGTTGAGGTCGGAGAGCCTTGAGCTAGTGATCATGAATAGCTTAACTAAAATAAAGAACTTAGGCAGGCAGCTTTATGGTACACGAGTCATTTGTGGCAGAGCTTATGGCTGAATTCCTCCTGAATGTGAAAGCAACACATCCAAGTAAGTAATAATCAACAACGTACATGTTTGTGTTTGCAGCACAAGTCTTGGAAGAAGATTAAAAACATGGTCCACTGGTCGCCGTTTGTCATGTCCTTCAAGAAGAAATATCCATGGATCCAACTGGCAGGGCATGCAGGTAGGACACACACACACACACACACACTGAAGCCTGTTCAGCTATCTTAGTGAGGACCTTCGTTGACATAATGGTTTCCCTAGCCCCTTACCCTAACCCTAACCATTTAAAATAAATGCCTAACCATAACCTAATTGTAACCCTGACACTAAAACCACATTTTGAGCCTCAAAAAGGCCTTCAAACTTGTGACTGTTGGTTCTTACAAGTATAGTAGAATGCAGATTTCGGTCCTCACAAAGATAGCTAGACAGGAACACACACACACACACAGGTTTCTCTGATTAAATACAGAACTAAAACAGCAAACTCATTGGGGGCTTGTCCATTTAAGCGTATGAAATCAGCACTTCTAGAATACAACTTTCATCAGGCATACTATTTGATTTTTTTTTTTATAAAATTTGGCTTCATATAGTTTTAATTTTGGGGATTCTCTTTCACACGCTGTCATACGTACTTGTTGGTGGTCAGCTGGCCAGGGTTTTTTTTTGTCTCGGTGGTGGGCTCAGACGCAGTTTTTCTTAGAAAATATGTAGACAGGCAGGTCTGTCTTTGTTGGAGCCGACTCTTTGTGGTCAGGGCCCTCAGGGGACGAGTCTGTGGGAATACTTGGGAATAGAGATCGTGCACAACGTGTCATTCCTAAAACTAGGCTAGTGGAGGGGAAAACGTGGGCACGCAGTAAACATCTGAAGGCTAAAATGGTAACAAAATACATGTAGCTGGTTATATTTGTGCTGATTAAGTTGTAAAAATATGCCAGCCTAAAACTGACATTTGGCAAAATCATTACCACAACAGTAGGAAGCAGCATTCTCATTCTCCGGCTTTCCCATCTCAGTTTTTTTCTCATTAAAGGTTAAATATTTTGATTTGGTAATTTATAAAACTTTGGTCTGGGTTGTCTGGGTTTCCTATTGCTCTTGCATCCCTGTACACTGCAGCTTTTAGGGATTGTTCCTTTTTTTTTCTTTTTTCTTTGCTATTTGACAGAAGAGGCAACTTCACAAAGCCAATAATTGTTTTCTCCTCCAGTGTGAGTGGGACTTAATTGCACTCTGTCTCTACTGGAAACATCTGTAAACATCTTTTTTGAACTGCTGTCTTGCCCATTCACTTGTAAAAAGAGTCACAGCTTCTACTCTCACTTGCTCCCGATGACCTACAGCAAGTTACTCAGGACTCTTTCTGCACATTTACAATGAATTTCTGTCTTTTCACAGGGAGTTTCAAGGCGGGAGCAAATGGACGGATATTAAAAGTAAGCAACCGTTTAGCGGCCCCTTAAGCAGCTCTGTGTCACTGCGCAAAAATCTGTTTAAAATCCACTCTGACTTTAAAAATCTTCATACTGAATGATCTGCAGCGCAGAGCATAAAACGCTGATTCCTTAATGGTATCTTTTAGAAACACTGTGAATGTGAGCAGCGCTGCTTGTCCCTCCTGATGAAGGACGTGCTTCGCCCCTACGTCCCTGGTTACCATGGAGACGTAGAGAAAGACGGCCAGAAATACAACCAGATGGAGGATCTGCTGGCTGAATTTGACTACCCATGTGTGATGGACTGTAAGATGGGAGTAAGGTGAGAGAACACATTAATGCATGGTGACACAGTCATCCTTACACAACACGGCGACTGAGAGGATAAAGCGATTAATTATATTTCACGTACATAAGTAACTGTGATGGCTTTAACGCTGTGGCCTGTTTGTGAGGGTTATTTGAACCTTACATATATATCCATCCATATATATCTAAACTGTATCAGTTTAGAGATACAGTTATAAATGGTTAATGTTGTAGCAGTTATTATAACCTTTATACTTACAAAATAACAACTGTATTAGGTTCTAACACCATCAGAAATATCTGTAATGCTCCCTTTTTGTACACAAAGTCTGATCAGTTGGTTTAATTTTACCATTTCTCTTCCTTTTTTATTTTTCAATAGATATAAATGAGATCATTTCAATTAAAGAGCTCCCGTTTCTTCACAAAAAGGGCTAACATGTCAATGATTCTTGCACATGTCAAGTGTTTATAACCCTTGGAAAGTAAAATGACAGATAAGGCTGATGAAAAATAAGATATCAGCTGTAAATTTTGCTGCAAATATCTGTGAGGAAAACTCCTTCCAAACAGCTGTGTCATGTTATTTGGAAACAGATCATCCTCCTCCTCTCTTTTTTGCCGCCTACCTCTCATCTCTCGCCTACCTATCTCCTCCTCTTCCTTTCACCACTCATCACCTGTGCGGTGTTTTTTTTTTTTTTGTGCTTCAGGACCTACCTTGAGGAAGAGCTGACCAAGGCTCGCAAGAAACCCTCTCCAAGACCTGACATGTATCAGAAAATGATTGAAGTTGATCCTGCTGCACCTACAATTGAGGAAAATGACAAGAAGGCAGTGACCAAACCCAGATACATGCAGTGGAGAGAGACTATTAGCTCAACAGCAACCCTGGGATTTAGGATAGAGGGGGTCAAGGTAAGACTGTGTGTGGGTGTGCGTGGGTGTGCGTGTGAGACTGGGGGGGGGCTTCCTTCCCTCTTTTCTTCCAGTTTTCTGTGTGTTTCTATTTTAGGATCTTGTGTGCGTCTATCTCCCAGGGTCATGATCTAACTTCCTGTTTGACCAGAAACTTCCTCTCAAGTATATGTTTGTGCATGAATGCCTTTGTTGCACATACGGCCTGTCTGTGACAGCTTTATAGGCCTCAGCATCTGGAAGTGACATTGTATGAGCTCAAACACACACACACTCACACAAATCTTTGTCTCCTTGAGGGATGTGGCTATATAAGGACATTCACAGCCTCCCGGTGGTCTGTTGCCATGACTCTAAGGGTTATCCCCCAGAAACAGAAATGTGGTGTTTGTGTGAGTGTCTGTGTGTGTGTGTGTGTGTGTGTGTGTCTGTGTGTGTGTCTGTGTGTGTGTGGCCGCGCTAGAAGTACTGCATCTGACTGCCCTTCACAGCCTCTCTTAGCAAATGGGAATGTGTCCGTGGCAACTTGTCTCTATTAAATATGTGAAAATGGGATAATTAAGTATAATGTATGTATGTGTGTGTGTGTGTGTGTGTGTGTGTGTGTGTTTTCTGTACCCAGACTTGAACAGTAAAGGGAAAAGAAGTTTTGTCTCTAAATAGTATCTTGTTGCCTGGCAGCAAGCAAAATAAGAAAAAGCTAATTTATTCCTAACTTAGCAAACTGGTTGATCTTCTTCTACAGACTTTACTACTACAAAAACTGAACAAAAATGTTTGATGTGTGCATTTCTCCTTTGCGGCTCTCAGTTCATGTGCAGAATTCTTAAACTGGCAGTCAGAATTGCAGCTTGTATGTGACTACATAAACCTGCAATAGCTGACACAATTATTTAATCGGTCGACCAACAGAAAATTAGCGCGTGGCAGTTTTTTAGATGTCTTTTTTTTTTTTTAGCTTGCAACAAACCACATCGCCACCTTCCCCTCCCCCCAATGCTGCTGCCCCCAGAAAAGACTATTTTTAAATAGAAGCTTGTGTTTTAGCCTATGACTTTCAAAACTTTCAAAAACCCGCAAATGGCAGTTAAAAAACAACTTAAATGGAAAGAGCACAAATTATCTAAGTAGTTGGTTTACCCATCAGGTTTCATATGCAGTGACATAAAAGTACATACTGAAAGTGAAGCTTACCCTCAGAAATATTCACACACAAAATGCTGATTTTAAGTAACTGGATTACATTTAATTTTCCATCGGTACAGTGTAAACTTTTATGTTTAATGTAATCTGTTCAAATTCATTTTACTTAATTGGTATACAATGAATTTACACTTTGATTTTATATATTTTTGTTACTTTTATTCAAAATTGTTGCTTCAGTTTCATGAGAGCAAACTGGATGACTGTTACAGGTCATTTGTCACATGTTCATGAGAGTGTGTGGATTTAGAATTAACTGAAACATTATTTGTTGCTGTATTGTTTGTCAAACAACTCCAGAAATTACGCTAAGAGGGTTTTTCTCAAAAGACTCAAAGACCTTTTGCTACTTTAAGGTTAAGCCTCTATAAATATCCCACTGCTTCCTTTCCTCCGCAGATTGTTTGTGCTGCTTTTCTTGTCCATCCTTTCTTCCGTCCCCCCCTTTCATCCCTTTCTTTCATCTCCTGTGTGCCTTTCTTCCCTTCAGTACGTCTAGTTCAGTATTGGATAGAAAAGTCATCTTAAACAGTTTATCTTGTATTTTCCCCAAAGGTTTTTTGTCATATGCTATTGATGCTAATAAAACTAATGTCAAACTTTCTCATTAAGCCAGTTTTCATGCTAACCCTCTCCTCTGCAGAAGGAGGACGGGACGGTGAACAGAGATTTTAAGAAGACAAAGACGAGAGAACAAGTTACGGCGGCCTTCCACGACTTTGTAAAAGGAAACAAGGATATACTGGTGAGTGTGTTTGTCTGGTTTACTGAATGTGCGTCAGTGGCCTTGAATACTGTTTAATTACCACATGGGTAATACTCACACACTCACGCATCACTGCAGAGGGCATAACATTGACTTACATTCATTTCCTGGAATCTTACCAAAACCATAACCACAATGTAAACCTAACCTTAAACCAAGCAGTAAAACACATAACCAGCCCGAGCATTTTTTAATTCAAGACTAGAGGTTACATAGAAATGTGCGCACAATACCCACAACAGCTTACTAAACAATTAAAAGCAGGTATTAGACTGTACATCGCTCCATATTCTGCACTTCTTCCCACTTTGTTTCGATATGTAACTGAATCAGAATAGCTGAAGCGATATCGAAGTGTATTTTGTATTGCACTTTTTTTCATTTCTTTCCTAAATGTACTTCTGTATATTGTTTACATCATTGAAATAAACTGAACATACAAACACAGCTCAGATCTGCCAGATAAAAAATACTAACGGTTTGTTGCAACGTGCCATTAAAGCTTGTTTTTTTTTTGTTGTTCTGTTTTTCAGAATATTTATCTGTCCCGGCTGCAGGAAATAAGAGCCACTCTGGAGATCTCCCCATTCTTCAAAACTCATGAGGTAAGGGCACACTAGTTAGTTTATTTGTATACATTTTTTCATATACAAATATGTGAGTTCTGAGTGCATATACATTTATTTATGGTGTTTTCTATTGCCTGCACCGTGTATTTGTTTATTCTGTAAGGAATTTTATGATCAAAAAGCAAGAAATTCTGAACAAAATGTACTAACATGTACTAACTAACATAATAAAGCTGTAAACAGGTTGGGTTTGTCACACTCAATTTGTGTAAATGTCCAAGTTCAGACATGTTCAGATGTCACGTAGCTCATACTTTCAGATTGGCTATACTCCAGTCCTGTATTTGATTTTACGTTCAATCTTAGCTTGAATTGAATTATTAAGGAAACATGACTGCTCACTCTCTCTTACACACACACCCAAATTCAAATATAAATACTAGCTGACATGAAGGACACTGATGTCACAAAACAGGAAGTGAGATTTCTAAAAGACGTAAACAAACACGTAGGGTGTTAATAAAAGAAGAAACTTGTTTACATTTATTTATTTCCTGTATTCTCATCTCATTCATCTCTGTGCCTCTCTGTGTGTTTGCCAGGTCATCGGCAGTTCCTTGTTGTTCGTTCATGACCGTAACGGACGGGCCAAAGTCTGGATGATTGACTTTGGGAAAACCACACCTCTCCCCGAGGGGAAGGAACTGACCCACCGAGCTTCCTGGGTGGAGGGGAACAGAGAAGACGGCTACCTTTTTGGACTCGATAGTTTGCTGGATATCATTTCATCCATGGTGAACTCATAAAGCTTGGGAGATTTCCTTTAATCAAGACGGGACACACAACCACTTCAACTCATTCGTCAGTCCTCGGGGGAACACTTCTGGGGACCTCCTCAAGAACTCTTTCACAGACACTTGTTCTCATGTTGGAAACACAATTATTAAAAAACCAAAACATGGCCGGATCCATACATAACCTTCAGAATGTCAAAAGTTTAGTCTTCTATTTTGTTGTCCTCGCCTTCTTAAGAGGTCTTAATAGTGCATTTGACAGAAAAAGCACAAGTGGAACTCATGACATTAACAACGTCTCAGTTCCTCATAAACCAGAAAACACGGTATCATTAATGTTCTCTGTTACACCTGAGGTTTTCTGCTAAACGTTACTATGTAAAAGATTGAATTTTATATTTACAAAGGCCCCTAAAACATTTTTTAACTAAATGAATTCTCAGTTTTTAAAGAATTGTGGATCTATCTATCAATTAAATTTTTTTAGAGGTGATTTTCCATATCTCTGTGCTCTGAACGAATTCCCCTTAAAGGGCGGCATTAGTTACGTGCTACTTTCTCTTCCAGTACTTCCAGACTGGACAAGAGCACAGAGAAAATTCTTATGCCCTAAATCTTTCTGGCTTTGTTCCTTTAAATTGTGGTTATTGCTACAAGAATTTATATAAATATATGATAAAGAGGGTTATCCTTTTGTGTGAGGAATGTGAGGAATTTAAAAATGTCTGACATTGACGCCCCCTGGTGAAGGTTTTAATTTTTTTCCCAGTTGTTTGAGAGATGCTGTAATCACATAATAACTGTAGTGGCTTTAAAAATGTCCACATTTCACCTTTAAAGCCTTGATTTGGCTGTAGTTTAAGATAAATTGCTTTTCGTCTTAACACAGTTAAGGTCACTCTCACAGGATTTTCTTTTTACACGTTTGACCACAACTTCATCACATTGCCATTCCTTTGAAAATATTCCCTTCATTACACTTTCAAGTAGTAGGAATTACATAGTTAAGAGTGTTTTTACTCATCAGATCACAGTTTTAAGATGTGTGGAAAGAATAGTAGTACTTTTATCTGCTTCACTCTTCAGAATTACCCGTTACACACGAAGCCTTAGAGAGGATTTAGATCATGTAGGCTGCTCGCATAAGTTTCAGTGGCAGCCTTGCCAGTTATTGCTGGATTATCCACAATAATCCGGCAATAACAGGCAATCAGGTGGAGCTAAACAATTCATCTCACAGCAGAAAGTAATGCGACGGAGGATATTGTTTCATATGTAACATAACTTTAGTTCATTTGACTTCAGTGGCCAAACACTTATCAGCCTTCTCACTCTGTACAGTAAGATTTATTTTGTTTGATGTAGTTTTAACTTTTTTCCATTTTTTTTTTATTGTAACATTATTTTAGTTGACTCCTGTTGAACACTTAACAGCCATGAACAATCTTATTTAAGCTATATAGTGCCTTAATATTACAAATCCAAGTCAGACGAGTGAAAATCTGTTCTTTTTAAGCGTTGTTTTGCTCTTAGTCTTAAATGTGGGCTTCTGTGCTTTAGCCTCTCACGAGTGCATGTTTATTATCCCTTTGAAAGGTTTGTTCTTAAGTTGTAGCTTGTTCTGTTTCTATTTAAATCTTTGTTTTAAATCACTGGATACCATGACATTTTGAAATTTATGACTGTTTTTGGGTTTTGTCCTCAAGCTTGTGTTGCATTATGAGTAAAACTCAAACTGTAGGGCAGACTGCTGACATTTTTGACAACCTATATTTGAACTTGAAAAAGGTTTATAGTATCTGACTAAGTGAGCCATGTCCTCCTGAGGGGGAATACCGTCATACCAGATGAGGACGAAAGAGAAAAAATGTCTTATAATGTAACACATTCATGATGAAAAGTAATACTTAAACAGTTTCTGTACTGTACCATGAATTTAAAATGCCATGGTTTTCGGTTAAAGTTTGCAGTGAAAGTAGATGAGGAAAGAGACTACAATCCTAATGCAGTGCCTTCTTAAAGAAATAGTTGGGCATGTGGGGAAATGTTGTTATGTAGTTGAGGAAGAGATGGACACCACTCTCTGTTTGTGTGCTAAATGTGAAAATGTCTACCAGCAGTCAAAGGAGCTTGCAAAGAAAAGCGTCTGGACTTCTTTAAGTTGCTTGAAGACGTTTCACCTCTCATCCGAGAAGCTTCTTCAGTTCTAAGGTCAAATGGTGGAGAGTCCCAGATATAAACCTAGTGGGAGTGACCCCCCACAGAGGGACAAAAGGACCCCCTGATGATCCTCTAATCGCCTGAGCCAAGGTGGGAAACTGGGTGTGGGCAAAGACGCTTTTCTTTGCAAGCTCCTTTGACTACGATGACCTGGATGACTGAGAACCTTCACAGACATTCTACCAGCAGTTGGCTAGTGTAGCTTAGCAAAAAAACTGGAAATAGGGGAAAATGTTCCTTGGTTAAACAATCAAGATTAAGATAAAACTTGTGTGTTTGTCAGTTTTAGATGTTGCCGTTTTTGCACAGGGATGAGACGAGCTGTTCTTTTTCCTTTTGCTAAGCTAAGCTAACTAGCTGCCAAAAGGGCCAGCAACTATTCCTTTAAGACCATCTAAACTATTGCTTTTGCTCCCCTTTGTGCACCTACAGTCATTTGTAAGTAGGCATCCTATTGTTCTGGCTTTGCCGGCTTCTGTATTTATTTGGGTTGTTCCTTTGAAAAATGAATTTTTTGGTGAAAGAACAATGTGTTCATGTGTGATTTCTATTAATCTTTGTAAGCCTATCTATCTATCTATCTATCTATCTATGATTGGGGTGAGGGGAGGGAGACAGGTCAAAAGACACTCTCTATCTGCCTATCTATGGCATGGGTTGGTATGGGTTGGTATGTAAGCTGACAGCACAAGGATAGTTTTTCCTGTGGCCCAGACCTCAGGAAGCCAACAGCGACCTCAAGCTGCTGCTTCTCTTTGACCACATTAATTGTTGTGTTTGCATGAGGGTAATTTGCCATTCAAATCACACCTGTCCACAACAGCAGCCACGTCTGGAGTTGGTGGGAAAGAAAGGCAATGATTCATGGGACCTTCTGAACAGAGATGTTGATGAGGTTGATGTGGGGATCCCCTCCCCCTTCCACTTTTATTAAGGTTAGGGGTGAAAAAGACAAGCCTCTGTGAGTCTTCTTTTTTCAATTCTTTCAAAACTTCTGGGACATCAAATTCTTTCCTTGCATTTGTTGTGTATCTGTGTCATAAAATCTGGCTTGAGTTTCACAGCAAGCTTATTTCCCATATTCCGCACTGGAATGCAAGGTGGAATATTTAATTTGTCTACATCCTGGTCTCATATATCATATGTTCACTATAGAGGACAAGTGAATTTATTGAGTCTAGAAAGTGATTACAACTTATAAAACCTTTACAGTCACACGAGCTGTGTAGCTCTGCGGTGCCCTCTGCTGTCCCAATATCGAAACTGCAGGGAAACAATAACATCCCTGTAATTGAAAAAGAAACGTGCGTGTACATGTTTTTGTTTGGGTTTGTGTCGTTATTGTTGTTTTGAGTAAAGACTGCTTCGAAGTTATTTTCTTCTGCTAGACATTTCAATGTAATGGTCCAATCAGAACATTTTTTATTTAATTAAACATGGCCGCTCCAGTAAGGTACCGTCCTCTTACCAACAGTAGAGGGAAGCACAGGCCCATTTCATCATCGAGGGCTGTATTTTTGTTTATATAGCTGACACCTTTGTGGAATTAGTCTTTTATCCACGCCGCCACCCCGCCTTGTAAAAGTTAAACTTGTTATCAGTAAACTCAGCTACAAATCAGGCGGTGGTCACATCCAACCGTCACTTTGTTTTTCTCTGTGATAAACCAATCAGCAAGCACGCGCATTTAAACTCCGCCTCCCGTCAAACAACCGTTGCTTGTGTTGTCAACAGACGACGGAGGACCAATAGGAGCAGAGAGCGGGACGGAGCGAGGGAGGAGAAAAACCAGAGTCTTGTAAAGCTAAAGTTATGTCAATTTAGCTTCAGTACATAGCTTTTGATAATAAAGCAGGAGGACCCCCGAAAAATAAACATGGTGGTTGTACATGTCCCGCCCCTCCAGCCCCCCAAAGTCTAGAAGGACTCTGGTACGTCCTTCTTGTATGTGGTAAATTTCGACTTAGTGTGTGCGTTCCTCATTATCGCTGCACGACACACGAGCGGGTTACGTCATCGCGCCGTTCTTGGTGTTGAGAAGTTGGTAAATATGGTTTGACCTCATGGTGGAGAGAGAGGGAGAGTGGAGAGACAAACTGGATTAAACGCTACCAGCAGCAGCAGCAGGAGGAGGAGGGCGGCTAGTAAATAACCTTTAGCTCCTGCTGTTAGCACACCGTTTCCCAAGATAAAGAGTATCCTCGGGAAAGTGCTGCTGCAGCTCAAATAAACATCGGCTGCTTTGACTCTCCATAGGCGGGCCACTTTATCTGATAAGACCTGGGGAAACCAGCAAAGAGCCCACACGACAGCTGCTGGTGAGTACCTATCGTGCATTAGCTGCTAATTATTATGTACGCAGTCAAGTATATTTTTGGTTGGCCTCGTCCGCTTCTCGTCGCTTCAGCCTCAAACCAGCTGAACGTGAAAAATCCTGCGCAGCGGCGTGCTGACGTGCCTGCCATGACCATGGCTGCCCCGTACTTGTACAAACTTTGTCAAGCTGCAGACCGAGCGCTAATTTATTCGGGACATTTGGAAATCCGCGCAGGCTATTCGCAGCAGCCGTAATGCTAGTTTTAACTCCTTAACGTGGCACGAGTTTGTTGTTATGAAGTCTCGTGCACGGTCGCCTACGAGGAAGTGAGTTAGGAGGAGTTTTAAAAGGACAACTGTCGTTGTGCCCTTGCATTGAAAGAAGAGAGGCCGTAGTGTCTCGTTACGCTGTTAAAACGTGTGTTAAAGCTTAATTCCAAATTTATACGTTTTTGGAAGAGCGTGCACCTAGTGACTAGCATATGTTTATTTCAGGTACTGCGGGAAAAATAAAATTTCGCTTATTTGGCATAAACGGAAGTCAATTGTTGACACTCGTGTACGTGTTTTCGTTTCGGTTAACCTTTAACTGAAACTATTGTTAATAGTTTCCTGTAGTAATTGTACAACTTTCATATCTGCACAACATTTTAGAGCAATCGTTTCAAGAATCAAACACTCTAAAACATATAACACATCTATTACTATGGACGATTATAATTTTTGAGAAGTTTATTTTTTCCTTTTTTTTAATGTCAGTCCCAGTACCCATCATCACCTCGATGTTATATTATTGTTAAAAGTTTTAGTTGTTATATATTATGTGTTTCATGGTTTCTTGTGATACAACTAATAGCATTAATTTGGCCAAAAATCTAATAAAATAGAGAAGCATGCTTTCCCATTTTACCATGTCAGATTATGTACACATAAAAGTGAGGTAGGTCAATCTAAGCCTCTATGAAGTGCTAACAGATAAAAGTGTAACAGCTGGCTGTGATTGCATTATTTTTAATGCAGGAACTGCCTTTGATTGTGCAGTTTATTAAAATGGGAGAGACTCTTCTTTTCCAGGAGTCTCGCAGGACGACGTGAGTTTATTCACGTTTCCCTCATAAACGGTGGTGACGCCACTGCAAAGTTAACGGGAAACATTTCCCACTCTTGGCTCAGGAACGCTTGTCAAGGGCAAGTGATGGTAGACTGTCAGGAAGCCATGAGGTGGACTGAGCAGGATTCAGACGCTGACTAACACTGCTTGGGCTATTTCCATAACGGTGAGACAACAGCTTGAGCAGCAGACAACAGCTGCGGCTTAGGTGTGCATATTTGCCACACAGTCAGTACGCTATTACCAAAATCATACCTTTCAGTTTCCCTCCTCTGGAGATGAGGGCTCGGGGCCCACACACACAGGCCACACACCGACTCTGGCAAATGGGAAGTTGCTCAGCCGATTAGATTTGGCAATAAAATTACATCTTAGTCACAGCCAGAGAAAAATCAACGGCACTGTAATGAATGTGGACCAGGGCACATTCTAAGCCAGAAAAATCCCCCAAAGTGTTTCTGAATCTTGATTTTATAACCGTGGAATCTAAGTACAGTAGGAGATTTGTCTTTTACAGATTTAGGTCTAAATAAACAAGTAAGGGATCTTGGAAGAGGCACATTGTGGGAAGTTAAGTTTAAGATGGCACAGCTTTGTAATTGGAAAGAGTGTTGTATTTCTATAAAATCAAAGACTGAAATTACCTTAAAAACTAGATGAATTAGCTGTACCCTTTATAGCTATTTTAACTTTCAAACTTAATCTTTAAACTTAATCTTAAACACTGTGAAGGAAAGTGAGCATTCAGATTTCTCAAACATGATTATTCCAGTGCAAATATTACTGATCTAAAAAAAAAAAAAAGAATAAATCCTATCACGTCTTTCCACAAACTCTTCATTTCTTCCCCTTCCTCTTGGTTCCTTGTGTCACAAAGTATCCACCATCTGAAAACAGAGCAGCCCTAAAGGAGGATGGATGACCCACTTCTGACTCAGGCGATGTATGTGCACTGCTTCACATACACGCTTATTGATATATTGCGTAGATTCCTTCAGCCACAGCCCCAGCAGCTTTCTCCACAGGCCCAAATCCTCGCCGAGCTGTTTTGGAGCCTGTTGTCACGCCCACAAAGCAGCACCTGTAACATTGTAACAAAAACAGGCAGCAAGCTGTAAGAGGCAGGAATGCAGCGGTGGCTCTGCTGTTTAGATAAGCCTGAAACAAACCCAAGTTTTATTCGTGTCTTAACTCAATCTTGAGATTTGCTTTCAAGCGTTGCCATCACAATAGCAACAGCTTTAACAGTCTGTAAAGATAACCAGGTTGTTTCCTGAAAGGAAGATGCGACATTTTTAGATTCATAGAAAACCAGCCTCGTCGTCCCGTCGCTCGGCATAAAATATGACGGTGGGCCTCGAGCATGAACTCAACACGTGCTCCCACGCTCACTCGTGCACAGAAATAGCTGAAAGATTTATCCCTTGCTCTCCTCCCGTTTTGTTTCCAGTGACATTTTCAGATGCAGCCCTGGACCACATGCACGCATACTCACAGCTTACAAGCATTCGCCTTCCCTTTCTTGTGCCTCCGTGTGCCCAAACAGGGATCGGAGGTCATGGGTATTTTTAGACAGAGTATTAAAGTCCTCTCAAGATGTGACAGCTGTGTATGTTTGTGAGTGTTTCTGTTGGCAGTGACTCGACAACGGGTTTTATTTCTTTCCATTTGCCTTCTTTGTTTCTATGGTCTTTTTTTTATCTTCCCTGAAGAGGTGAACTGACACATTAAAATCTCTGACTGCTTTGTGTCGGAGCTTCCAGGGGAATCGAAGGATGACATTCACCCCGCATTTTTCTCTGTTTTGTTGTCTTTCTGTCTTCTGTTTGTAGTCCATCATGGCAGGTGATATGATGTTGCTAATGCGAGGCCTGGCTAAGCTGAGCCAGGCAGTCGTAGAGACTCAGACCAACACCCTCCGCAGTGGGACAGGTATGTTTCTGAACAATATTCCCTGTGCTTTTATCTTTCTGTTTCTTTGGTAGTCATGTTCCCACTTTACTAAACCAGACATTTCCGTGTGGGACTTGCAGCGACCCCAAAACTGACTTTCATTCAAATGATATGAGGCACAGCCCAGTTAAATCCCCTCCCCTCTGGGAGGAAAACCAATTCATTTGCTTTGTATTGACTGTGTTTTGTGTGAAGGTGACTCCTTCTCGAGTCTGCTGATAGGATAAGGAGCCCAGAGCTCAGCGTTTATCAGGAGCTAAAGGAAGAAAAGAAAATGGTTTGAGGAGGCAAAAGTAGACACAGATGTTGGACACCAGCAGGGTTCAGAATGAGAACACAGAAATCCTGACATCCCTGTAGCAAGCATTTTGTCACTGATAAATGAAATATTCAAATTGTGTCAGTTTTATAGCCAAAACGTGTTGACAGGAAGTTCATTTGTACTGTAGTGTAAAAAGTCACAAAGTTATAAGTAAATGTTTGTAAGTGCTTGAACTGACTTCTATCTACAACTTGATAACAAATAGCGAGTGTTCTTTAATGTGGCATGTCTAATTTTCAGGCAGCTAAAGAACTTTTGTTAGTGTTTCAGTACTTGTTTGGTTTGGAGCCCAACTTGTAATGTAATGTAATGTTAAGAGTTTCATTGGGAGTGACCAGGATGGACATGATTAGAAATGAACACATCACAGGGGCAGCTCAAAATGAGAGGTTTAGACACAAAGTTAAAAAGGCAAGGCTTGGACATGTGCAGAAGATGTTCAAGGGTGTTTAATATGGAGCTGCCAGGCAGGAGGAAAAGAGGGAGACCTCACAGGAGATTCATGGATGTAGTGAAGGAGGACACGCAGAGGGTTGGTGTGGCAGAGGAGGATGCTAGGGATCAGGTGAGATGGGTGAAGATAATCCTACGGTGGCCCTGAGAGACCAAACGCACTGCAACTTAAGAAAACAAGAAAAAGCGTTTTTGGGGAAACAATAACATGACAGAAGAGCTGTGGAAGGGATAAGTGATAAGCTAATAGCAAACATGTGTCTACAGTATTATATATATGAGTCATGCAATGAAAACACACATTACCTGCATCTTTTTCTTGATCACAGCACTGACGAACCCTCTGTTCTTTTAAGTGTGTCCATTTCTGTCACTTCCTCAGCTGTTCTGTCACATTATTATGTCCCCAAACACTTCTGTTGTTTTGTGTGCTTGTTTTTTTGTTTTTCTATTTTGTGTTTTTTTTTTTTTTTTAAATTGCAGTGTTTTTAACCCTGTCGGTCATCGCATGATCCGTATGAAAACAGCACATGAAAAATTAACAGATTTCCCTAATGCGTGTAGTTATTTACTACGTTTATGCTCCGCCCATCTCTGCTTAGACTAGTTGGTTGTTATTTGGCTGTTGAAGGACATTGCAGAGAGCCCCCTGGTGGGCAAACTGTGTAATGTCAACACTCATTACATGGTTGAAGGCTGTTTCTCCATTTCTTCTTTACTTTTATTTCAGTTTAGTAATATAAATGCCGCCACTGATAAATCAGCAAATAGCCAGTATCATACAATAAAATCAACCCACCGATAAATCGATTGGGCTGTAGTCTTCCCACCAGTGGATCTCAGATTGTGACACACTGGGGTGTGTCTGCATTAAGCTGTCCACTGAGGGCAAACAGAATCGTTTTTATGATTGACGACTTTGGAATAATTTTCTAAATAACAGCACAGTAGCCTTGCGTAAAAGGACATCCTGAAGCTGTTTTGTAACTGTTGCTCAAGTTTTAAAAGAAATGAAAGTTTTACAGTTAATAAAGAAAAAGGAGGAATTGGTCCAGGAAACTGGATGGCCACAGGAACGAAGGGCCTTCTGCAATATTCAGTTGACTAATTTTAACCAGAACACTAAGATGCATTGTTCATAATGAAGTTTATAAAATATTAACACAATAGTTGCTTTATTATTAGCAGAAAACAATTTGAAGTTTCCTGTATTTGTATAACCAGCCCCAGGAATAGGCGCTGCTGTCCAAAGTGTCCAATCAGCTGCGGAGCAAGGCATCTCGGCAGCCATGGTAAAAATCCAGGTTTGTGCAGATAATACTGTGTATTTTAATAAATGTCATAACGGTACTTTGACTTTGTTTTAAATGTATGCATTTGTCTCTAAAGGAAATGTCCGGCCAGCAGCAAAGCTATTCCTCAGAGTCCGACTTCGACTTTCCTCCAGATGACAGCGCATTCAACACTTCAGAGTTCAGGGATGAAGGTGCAGACTTCACAGTGGATCACTCAGGAAGCAGCGATGACGCAGCAACAGGGGCGAAGCATGCCAGTGGGAAACACTCAGTATTTGAAGGATACAAAGACCCCAGCAAACAGTTCAGTGGGAACACCAGATCCTACCACCAAGATGTGAGGTAAGAATGGTTGTGCCATAAACGAATCACTGCTGCCGGTTATGGGGGATTAAGGTAATTCTCTTTGCTTTCTCTGTGGCAGACTTCTTAGTGGACGTCAGCTCTACAACCACAGAATGAACAAACATGTGTGGAGGCAGCTTTACTTTCAGCATCCTGTCAGTCAGTTCAGGAGCTACCATCAGGACCCATCCACGATGGGGGGATTGACGGCCGAAGACATCGAGAAAGCTCGAGAGAGCAAGGGGACTGATGGAAAACCACATAAACAGATGGTAATTCCTCTTTCTCATTTCCTGTTCCTTGAACACAAAGATACTCGTTTAAATGATTAATTTCTGCTATTTGTTTCAAATTTTAATGGAAAGTCACATTGCGTTGTGTCTTCTTCAGCTGAGTGAGAGAGCCAGAGAGAGGAAAGTGCCCGTGACCCGGATCAGCAGATTGGCCAACTTTGGAGGTACAGCATTACACTGCGTCTGAGTCATGGATGATTCAGTGGATGTTAATATCTGACTGTATCTGTAGTCGTGCAAGTCTGCATATACATCAGCAGCAAAGTAAAGCTTTGTGTGGCTGGACCTCAGCTTTTAATGGTCCAGATGACATTTATTGGATCCTACATTCAAACTAATATTTGAAAACAGAGTGTGTTCTTTCTGATTACACAGAAGTCAAAGTGAGTCTCTATTAATTGAAAGATCTAGTTGTGTTGGAGAAATGTTGTCTAATTGTTGAGCTTTCTTTGTGCTTAATAATATATAAAAACTGAGTTGGTAAAATTCTAGTCACCTAATCTTGTAATCTTTTAACCTCCCACTTACCTTTTTAGATGAGGTCACTGGTGTTAAGACAGTACTAATAAATTCACGTGACTACATAAGGCCATTTCTAAATGGCAGCGAATACAAAAACAAAGCCCTTAAAGGAACCGAATGAAACAAGACATTGAGAAATGTGTGTAACATGCTTGCCAGACGTTGGAGCCGCACTCAAAGCAAAAACCTCTAGAAATGAGGTCAAGCTACCTCAGCCTTTTCTTTAACTAATCTGCTCCTGTTGAGATAAAAACATGCCCTGTTAGGCAGCTACAAGCTGGCACAGCGAGACACCGGCAGCCTGAAAGGGAGTTTTGCAATCGTGCAGCCATAAAAGGAATGAAATGTGTTTGACTTTGTAGTGCACACGGCTGTTGTTAATCTACTATTTCACCACGTTCACAGTTTTCCATTTATTGTCTGTGACACATTTAATGAATAAATTAATGCAGTTCAGTTATGTACATTAAAGAAAAAATCTAAAATTGATTTTTAAAATTTAACATTCTCTGTCTGGTTTACAATATACTCACTTGCCACTTTTTTATGCACACCAGTATGAGGTTGGACCTGTTTTTATTTTTAGAACTGTTTTAATTATTTGCGGCATAGATGCAACAAGGTGATGGAGATATTTATTAGACATTCTGGTTAGAATTAGACGATCTAATCGCACAGTTTCTCCAGATTTGCACGTCCATGATGCGAATGATCCCGCTCCACCCCATTCCAAAAGTGGGTTGTGGTATTTAATGATGCATGGAAGCACAGATCCAAGAATGGATCCGTGTTTTCATGTTGTTTACGCTAAATTCTGACCCTACCATCAGAGTGCTGCAGCAGAAATCAAGACTCATCAGACCAAACAACGTTTTTCCAGTCTTCTTCTGGTCAATTTTTGGTGAGCCCATGTAAATTGCAACTCAGTTTTCTGTTTGTAGCTGCAAGACTGGCACCTGGTGTGATCTAAGACTGCTGTAGCTTAGCTGCTTTAAGATTCAGTGTGGTTTGCGTTCGGATATGCTTTTCTGCATACCTTGGTGGCAGCAAGTGCTTTTTTGAGTTATTGTTGCCTTCCTGTCAGCTCAAAGCGGTCTGGCTCTTCTCTGACCTCTGACATCAACAAGGCATTTTCAGCCAGAGAACTACAGCTCTCTGCATACTTTCTTTTTTTTCTCACCATTTCCTGTAAACTCTAGAGATGGTTGTGTGGGGAAAACCCCAGTTTTAACTCACCATTCTTCCCGATTCTGATACTCAGTCTGAGCTTAAGCAGGTCATCTTGATTGCTGTCGTTGACTTTATTGACTGATTAGACATTTGTGTTAGTAATCAATTGAGCGCGTCTAATAAAGTGGCTGGTGAGTTAACCATTAGCCAAAGGTTCAATGTGTATCTTCCAGAAAATGACTGAAGTCATCAGCCTGCTACTTGTTGACTTACCTTACAACACTAGAGGCTAGCTGCCTGACGTTGGATGACTTTCTTGCTAACCTTGTTGCTAGCAACATTTGTGTTTTATTTTGTTTCTTTGTTTTTGTGTTGTTTTTTATTGTGGAGTTTGTGTTGCAGTGTGAGTTTACCCTTTTTGTTGACGTTGGTGATTAGGGGATGCAATTTCTAAGCTAACATTAGCTAATGTTGCTAGTGTTGAACATTGAGAGCAGAGGCAAGGTCCTGAAAAAAGACCTCAGCAGCAAGCATAAACACTTCAGAGGCAACAGAGAGCGCTGTGGGAGATCAGCTTTTACATTCTGTTCACACATTAATAGTACGAGACATTTAATACATAAAAAAATACTTCACATTATTCAGTCAGTAACTTTAAACATATCAAGTGTCTCTTCTAATCCTCCAAATTGTGCCACGACAGGATGTTTTTTCAGTGCTAATCTTACTCAAAGCTCTAATGTTCACACAAGCACAGCAAAGAGCTCGCAGCTAGCCTCAGAAGTAGTTTAAGAGAACTGATCGGCAGCTTTTGTGTTGGGAACTTCTCCTCAGACAGATGATGGATCTGTCAGGAGGAGGCACAGAGTCAAACCGGAGCCAGAAATGTGAACGAGAATATAAAGTGGACAGAAGTGAAACATGAACAGCCTCACATAAGTCAGCATGGAACGTCGACATTGCAGAATTTAGCCACAGCTCATTCCAAACAAGTTGGAATTGCAGAGAGCCGCGACAGGTAGAGAGCTGAGATGATTCGGCATGTTGACAGCGGTAACATTTAGAAGGTGTTGAAAAGAGGAGGCGATGCATGAGCCTGGCCTCGACCCCGTCCTTCACTCCCCTACAACATTTGGCAACTGGGACTCTCCACCATTTGACCTTAGAACTGAAGAAGCTTCTCGGATGAGAGGTGAAACGTCTTCAAGCAACTTAAAGAAGTCCAGACGCTTTTCTTTGCAAGCTCCTTTGACTACGATGACCTGGATGACTGAGAACCTTCACAGACAACATTTGGCAACAAAGGCAGACAAGGCAAAAAGCACCAAACCGATTCATTGCGTGGCATCGGCCTCCTCTCGCCGTCGCCTTTCAAGTCACCGTTTCCAAAGGTTTTGCTGACAGTGCAGTTTGGTTCTGAATACCAAATAAACTGACGAGAATAAGCACCGCAGTCATTTTTGCAAACACGTTGCTTTTCTTGAGATCGAATGATGGACAGACACTTGTGCGTGGTCTGGAAAACAAAATATGTCACTCAGAGATGCTGCTGGAAATGCTGATCTCTCTTTGGCTTGACAGTTGCACATGCTGACATCATACAGTTATATAGGTACAGTCACGTAACCGGCTGCCTCATATTCAGTGTTTAAATCTGTGCATTGCAAATCCTCTCTAAACCAGGAAACAAAACACAGGCACATGACATTACTGTGAAAGGAAAAGTTACACGTTAAGTTATGCACACACACACGAAGCAATGATGAATAAGTGCTCAGTTGACTTGTATACATGACACTGAAGCACACCGCGTCCCCATTTGTCCGTCCACCGCTGCATCTCTGCTTCAGAGAGGCCGCTGACTAACTGATTATGTAACGTTGAGTTATGTAAGTTAGAAGCAAGCTCAGAGGAACTTCACAAACAACCGCCCACTTGCGCAAACTCTTTCTTTTAATCCTCTAATTTCTAACATGATTGAGTTTTCCAAAAGCTTTCAGTTTTTTTTGACATTATTTCCATGTTTTGGATGCAACTTTTACTACTGCAGCCATTGCCAAAAACTGACACGATCAAAGGCTTTGTTTGCTTTCTATTTTTGTCATATTTTCTGTTGCATATGTTTTATTTTGATAGGAGTGATAGCAGTTGCAACAGATGGCCTCGTTTAGTCAGGTTATTTACACTCATGACAGAGCAGAGGTGAGGGTCCCGTTAAAGCCGCAGCCTGTCCATACTCTGATTTACTAAAAGGATTTTTTTTTTATACATACGCTGCATGATTTGTGTTTTACTGTCAGTGTAGATGTGAGCTTTGTTTTCTTCTTTTCATCAATTAAAAAAAAAACAGCAGAACATCATCAGATGACGCATTCAGTGCTTTAAAATGTGTTGTATTTGTGTGTTAATGATGAAAACGCATTGGTCTTTGTTGTTGTAATACATTGGTATGTGTTTTGGTTTTTCTGTGTGTTTGCACCAGGTCTGGCTGTAGGTTTGGGTATTGGAGCTCTAGCAGAATTCGCCAAGAAGAGCATCAGACAAAACGGCGCAGAAGGTAACACTCAGAAATGCGCACACGCACACACACGCCTAAGTGGCTCGAGCAGTGAGCGGGATTTACACGTTACAGCTAAGAAATGGATGAAAACCTCACCGTTTGCTTTTTAAAACACTGGCATATTTATTCATTTTTTACATGACACTTGTTCTTAACAGTAGTATACACAGAAAAAAATCTTAGTAATGTTGTGGTGAGGACTCCTCACGGTGCGTTTGTTTTTGGTTTATGGTAACAACATGCAGAGATTTTGCAGCAGCATTCCTATGAATTGCCCTCAGCACCAATCCCTCTTGCATGTTATTACATGTTGCACACTTCAATTAGGCCATCTCCCTTACAGCCTGCCCCCTAAACAGACGTCCCTGCTCTGCTTCGTCAACCTGCTAATCCTGAAACACAGGCTAAGCTGAAACAGAGCGTAGAGGCGTAAATCTGTGGCATTTATGCATCTGTTTGTTGCTATTTATTTTTGTGTGCGCTTTAATCCCAGGCACACACTGTGTGTGTGTGTGTGTGTGTGTGTGTAATCTTCATTAAAGCCTCTGAAGGCAGCGTCAGATGTACCAGAGCGTACTACCTGATGACCTACTGACACACGTACACAGTCACACCCCTCACACATTGGTACAGTCAGATCCACAGCGCTGCGTCCCATTTACCACAGAAGTCGGATACTGGAGCTGCGAGTAACATCACTCCCAAGATATGCGTGTTCTAGCAGTAAAGCTGGAAAAGCAAGATAGTCATCCTTAGCATGAATGCCTATCTTGATAAGGATAGTCACATGCATCACTAGCAGGACGGCTCAACACTTCTTTTTTTGTTTTTTGTTTTTACGCACTGCCAGTGTTCTGCATATAGCTTATATAGTAAGTCACAAATACACAACAGTAGTACTGCACATTGCAAATACGGGGTAGGCTTAAATGTAAGGAGTCTCTAAAAATTGTCCATAATTCCTAAATGTTGCACGAAATATTTCTCTTAAATCCTTGAATTAAAACGTTTGTCCTTCAGTCAAATTCTTGTTGCCTTATTTTAAATTAATTGTGTTGCTGCATAGAAGAAAAACAGTAAATGTGACACAAGAGCTTGTGAACCTGACTGTGCACACAAGACCACAGACCAGTCTTGACAACACTTTGCAGAAACATTGCCTACTTCATATAAATGTGAGTGCCCACATCTGTATGGCGTATACAAATCCCACGATCGTATATATTTGTAGAATTGACAGTTTAATTGGGCACGACGACCTTACGACTACTATCACGGTGGCCACTTTTGTTGATGTTTAGTTTCTGCACGGCCTACATTTGTTACACTGTGTATTTTAATGGTCAGTGCAAATGTTTTAATCTTTCTGGAGCAGATTATCAATCAAGTTATCAAAATAAGCCTCAATAAAAATGTTCAAAGGCTAAAAAAAAAAAATAGCAGAGGAGATCAGACAACTATGTGGGGATAAGTTTAAATTCAAAATATGTGTCACATGACCAAACAAGCACTTCAGGTGCAAAATCTGTCTGTATGGAAAAAAGCAAATGCATACAAATACTTAATGAAATCTGTGAAACGTTTTATGTAATCACAATTAAGAAAAGTAAGTATGATTTTACAGTTATTGTTTATTGGCCTGCTGATTGGATAAAACACTTAACATGCATAACAAAATGCACTACATGCAAATGTAATACTTCTTTTTGTCTTCAGGTGAAAACAGGAAAGCAGTTCTGGACTCGAGCCCTTTCCTGTCCGAGGCCAACGCTGAGCGCATTGTCAGAACTCTGTGCAAAGTCAGAGGAGCTGCATTAAAGTTGGGACAGATGCTCAGCATTCAAGGTGAGAGACGGACATAGTCGCATTGAAATTTAGATTTTTTTTTTAAGTTTTCTGCTGGTGAATAAAAAGCATTCCTTAACCTGGATTATGTGGAGGGAAACGCTCTATATAAAATCACAGTTTTCAGGCTGATTATTGTGGTGCAGGTTAGCTTGACCGTGTGCTGTAGTAGCTGAGAACTTGTAAACTGACTAAGAGTTGGTACAGAGGACTTTTTGGTGAGCTTGTTTGTTTTTGTTTAGTTTTTTTTGCTGTCTTTATACTGCGGCTCTGTGTTGGCTCTAACCTGCATTTAGGTCAGTGCTTGTACACAAACAGATAATCCGAGAGCGAGGCCAGCGGCAGTAAACAAAACAACCAGTGAGTTAATGAAGCCGTGTCAGGTAACAGCAGTAAACCCGTCATCACAGCTTTGTTTAGCTCTGTTGCTACCTCTGCCCAACCTTGATTTGGTGACCTTTTCCTTTGGTATTCGTGCCATCTTTGCCTGAACAGTGCAGTGCAGTAAATATAATAAGCCATGAAGACGGTAGCAGGAGAGAGGAAGGCAGCGACTTCAAAAAAGACCAGGTCAGTCCACTGTGCTGAGACCTGTTGAGCAGTGTTACCATGTCTCTCAAGTGGTGACAAACTGCAGTTTCGAAGTGTGGCTGGGTCAGGGGTTAATGTAATATTCTGTGGGTGGACACACACAATCTCTCTGCTCTTTTCACAGAAAATGTAAAAAGCTGAAATGGAAATGATGATGATAATAATAATAATAATAATAGTAGTCTGCGGTTGACTATATGCAGAGGATAGAAATCCCTGCAGTCTTTGTCCTCTGCTGACATTTATCTGCCATGGCGGGAATGCAGTGCTGGGCAGATGATTGTCTGTTCAGCCATTGTGCTCTTTTAGCACAGCACTCAAAACGGTGTTAACCTCGAGAGGTCTGAAACTGTTAATAAAGTCTTTAATCCTGGTTACATATATCTTCTGCAGTGCCGGCCAAAGCCAACATTAGACACTGGCAATCTATCAGTTTACACAGCGAGTCTGATTTAACTCGCTGATTATGATTATGATGTGGTTTATTGTACTCAAGCAGTAAAATCAGGCAATTATTATGAGTATTAAAGCTTGATTGCTGTATGTGCTCTTTATGTAGTATCTACAATTTTCAGTCCCATTAAACAAAGTACTAAACTGTACTTTTACTACACATTTTAGTAGGAAACTACACAGCAATTTAATCTACACATTATATCGATGTGTCTGGCTTAATTGTTTATGATAAATTGCTGAGTAATTGCACAATTACATTTGTGCTGTTACTCTATATTCCGACTGCTCTCACACTCACACTGTGATTTTTCCTTTTGACAGCTCAGCTTGTGTTTATAAGCGGACCCACAGCTTCACAATCAGCTAGCAAACCGTTGCCTTTGATCATTAACTCATGTCTGTAAAGTTAAGTTGACTCAGTTTTTCGTCTCTAAGTATAAATAAAGCACGGCTGATAAGAACAGGTGACCCACAAGCCAGTCAGCTGAAAACTGCATTTCTCAGTCTGTATTTGATGCACGTTTCTCTCAGATTTCTCACAACCGGCTGCACTTAAATCAACGAGAGTCCTCTGACTGTAGCGAGGCATATCCACATATTCAGTTCTGCACTACAGTCACTAAGAGCAGGATCTGTGTTTGTGCACTGGCCTGTGAGAGAGAGAGGGAGAGCTGCCCCTCACACACTGGCTCAGAGAGAGAGAGAATGTTTTTTTGCATCACGCAGTGTCTAAATGTTACTTTGATCTTTGATGATTAGGCCCTGGTGCCTGTTTCGTACGTGTTTCAGCACCCACTCCTGTGTGTCGTTCATGTTTTTTGGGGTTTTTTCTAAAGTAATGGTGCCGCTCAGGTTGCGTTATGCAACGCAATATGGCAGTGAAAAAATAAGCAAATGGGTTTGCTGATGTTATCACGCTGACCTTATTTAACAAGAGTTGAACTTGGGTCATTCTTTATGCTCAATGATTGCTCAAAGTTGTGGGTAGAGGAGCATGTTTGGATTTTTTTTTTTTTTTTCGTTGGTTTGTTTTAGCTTTTATGAGGGGAATGGCAGGTAAAATGTTTGAGAACCACTTAACGTAATTAAAGATCTCAAGATGTTTTTATGTTTCAGATGACGCTTTCATCAATCCTCATCTTGCCAAGATTTTTGAGCGTGTGAGACAGAGTGCTGACTTCATGCCAATCAAACAAATGACAGTAAGACTGATAGTTATGCCATTTCCTCAGCAACTTATATTTTATTTAATGATTTAAGTTGTATTACATTGTGATTCCTGCCCCTGGCTATTTTGAAAGACTTTTTTTCCAGTGATGCTAAAATCCTACTTGCTCTTGTCTGTCTGCAGAAAGCACTGAATAACGATTTGGGCCCAAACTGGAGGGACAAGCTGGAAATGTTTGAGGAACGCCCTTTTGCGGCAGCGTCCATCGGGCAGGTTCACCTTGCACGGATGAAGGATGGCAGGGAGGTGGCCATGAAAATACAGGTTAGGATAAAAACATGTGACACTGCGTCCTCATGTTGTCAACACTCGCTTAAACTTGCATGCATACAGGAAACGCATAATCTGATTATCAGATGGATGCGTTTCCTTACAGAGGAACATGTGAGCCAGTTATCTCATGCTTTTACTGAATAAAATAGTTTTATTGCTGTGCTAACTGTTTATAGTAAATATGATTGTGTGATCAAATTAAACAAAGTGTTTGAATGTTTTTCTCTCTGTCTGTTGTCTTCAGTATCCTGGTGTGGCTCAGAGTATCAACAGTGATGTCAACAATTTGATGACGGTGCTGAATATGAGCAATGCTCTGCCTGAAGGTGTGTGTACACACACACACACACACACACACACACAGCATCCTCTTCATCTCCCTGTGTCTGCTTCTCTCTACCTGTTTCTGAGTTACTGTTTCCACGACTAGTCCCAATGTTTTTGTCCTGTTTTGTTTGTGTCTGTAGGTCTGTTTCCAGAGCACCTGATAGATGTCATGAGAAAAGAGCTAGCCCTGGAGTGTGACTATATTAGAGAAGCCCAGTGTGCAAGGAAGTTCAGGTATTATGCAGCAAATGTTGTTGTAATCTGAAAGCCAAGCTTGAGAAATATTTTTTCCTTTAATTAAATTACTAAAGAAAATAATTTTTAGCTCATATGGCCAAAGGATTCATGAGCTCATGCTATGGCAATTTACAAGAATTGCTTTTCCTGGGGCATTGCTCAGATTTTAGTGATCACCTAATAGGTCTTCACCCAGATTGTGGTCAAATTTGAGGTTCTGAGTGGATTTGAATTTCTACTAATTTAGCAATACACCCGACCGATGAAAAACTTATCGCTTTGTTTCCATATTTCATAAACATATCTTAAATCCTGGATTTCTAAAACTCAGTCTATGTAAACCTGATTAAACTTTTAAGAAATAAAAGGTGTAGGGTCTAGCTGTCATGAATTCACGTGCAGGAATCTGAGCCTAATGCTATATTACACTGGAAATGGGAAATCAGAAATCTTGAATTCTGGGTCATGATCAGCCCCTCAAGTGGAACTTGCCACTTACAAAAGTCTGAGAAGTCCCACCAACCCCAACTGCATGATTCAAGCAGGATAAATGGCAGTAAAGCTGCAGAAGTTGTATTTGTGACTCTCTAATTCAGCGAGGCACAGAGAACCGACCATGCTGCAGCATTGCATTGTGCTCCAGGTATTGTTAGTGATGGCGCCACCTGGCTTCAGAGCAAAACAGAGCCTGTATTTGTACTCACTGGAACACAGTCACCTCGTGTGTGACCTCGTGTGTGACTTCCAAGTTAAAAGGAAGGTTGCATTAATCTATGTGCTGGGATAAAGTGGACTGTAGACCTAACTGTCATGCCAGTGACAGCACACTATCGTACTCGACTGAATCCCTGATGCACTGATCGAGTATTTGAGCTCACATCATGGCTCGATTCTCCTTTCTGTTCTTTCTCCGCACTGTGCGGTCTGCTCTCCGTCACCCCTGAAACACTCGGGTTACACAGATATAGTTAGCTTATTCCACCCCCCTTTTTAGATGTCCGTTGCTTGGGTTCAAGGTCAGGCTGACTGTGATTGCTAGCCAGTTTTATATATATAGACTTAACACTCTATGTGGAGTGTTGTGTTCTTAAGTTGTATTTCATGTGTTTTTGTATCTGCTCATGTCTGGCTCAGGGAGCTGTTAAAGGACCATCCGTTCTTCTACGTACCAGAGGTGATAGACGAGCTGAGCAGCCGCCATGTTCTCACTACTGAACTCGTTCCTGGATTTCCCCTGGACAAAGCCGAGAGCCTCTCTCAGGAGCTGAAGAACGAGGTACGGATGGTTACGATTACACAAGTTAGTTTGTGCAGAGGGGCTTTCTCAACTGCAGACATTCCTTTCTTAGCGGATCCCAGTTCAGTCAACACACTAAACACCACAAAAAAGCAAAAGCGAGTACAATCTGGCATGTGTTTCTTTTCAGCAGATTGAATGTATACCTTTGTCTTTTCTTTCAGATCTGCCTCAACATCTTGACTCTGTGTGTCAGAGAGCTGTTCGAGTTCAGGTACATGCAGACCGACCCAAACTGGTCCAACTTCTTCTATGATCCACAGGCGCACAGGGTGAGTTTCAGTACAACCTGTTGTGTGTTGTCATGAAGTTTGTTCAGCTGTAAATATAAGTAATATGAAGTTGGCAGTTAATGGGAAGTGGTAACTGCCGTGTGCTCCTCTAGGTGGCGCTGTTGGACTTTGGAGCCACGAGAGGATTTGATCAATGTTTCACTGATGTCTACATAGAGGTGAGACCAGGCAGCTGCTATATAATCATCATGAATGGTGATGATGTATGCTCTTTATGGAGCTTCACTAACTTTTTCTGTGTTGATCTTCTGACTGTGGGATGTTAATCTCAGATTGTCAAGCCTTAAATGACTTTAGTAACTCTTAATGCTTCTGCATGCCAAGACTTTTTGAACAATTTCTTTCATTCTCTCAACTTTGGGGGATCAATTTGGGTTTGGCTCCTTCTGTTTCAACATGATGCTCACCAGTGCCCAAAGCAAGGTGCATACAGACATGGATGAGCGGTGTGGAAGAACTTGACTGGCCTGCACAGAGTCACAGAGCCTCAACCTGATAAACAACCTTTGGGACGAATTTGAGTGGAGACTGTGAGCCAGGCCTTTTCATTCAACATCAGTGTCTGACCTCACAAATCTTTAAAAACAAAAACAAAAAAAGGTCAGAAACTCCCATAAACACTCTTAAAGCCTTCCCAGAAGAGTTGAAGCTGTTATAGCTGCAAAGGAGCCAACATCATATTAAAACGTATGGATTAAGAATGGACTGTCACTCAAGTTCATATGAGCGAATCCTTTTGGCAGTACAGTGCAGGTGCAGCTGTAATATTTCTAGCAGTAATCCAGAGACGAGACAACATAAAGCTCCAGTAGTTGTACATCTCCCCTCAGGGTTTACGTCTTAGTTTTTTCGCTGATGTTGACATTTTGTAACTCACACTTGTACTCATTTGCCTCTGATGATTGGTGAACTCGATCTTAATGCCAAATCAGAAGGTGTTAAAAGACCCTAATTATTCATGGCAACCCAAATCCTCGCAAGAGATTCGAATCTAAATTTGAATGAAGAAAAAGAGAGTGACATGTGCGACCTGTGTGTGTCCTGTGCAGATAATCCGTTCAGCTGCCATGGGCAACAGGGAGGGAGTACTAAAGAAATCTATTGAGATGAAGTTCCTGACCGGTTACGAGTCCAAGGTAATGATCTCTGAGCTTTTTCTGCCTGCTCTGCTTTACAAATGATGGCTTTGTCACTGTGGAGTAGCCATAAACAAGTAAATGAGAGTTGTAAAAGTGCGCAAACATAATGTGTTAAGCATGTGTTTTGGTTTATTAAATTTTTTTGTTCTTTTGTTGTTGTTTTTTTAACGTGTGTTGTCCAGGCAATGGTGAATGCCCACGTGGATGCAGTGATGATCCTCGGCGAGGCTTTTGCCTCCTCGGAGCCCTTCGACTTCGGTTCCCAGTCCACCACCGAGAGGATCCACAACCTCATCCCTGTGATGCTCAAACACCGGCTCACCCCGCCCCCGGAGGAGACGTACTCGCTCCACCGTAAGATGGGTGGCTCGTTCCTCATCTGCTCCCGGTTGAATGCTCAGCTGCAGTGCAGGGAGATGTTCGAAATGTCGTATCAGAAGTACTGGGAAGGCCGCACGCCACCGTCTGACTCGGCATAAAACCAATCAGTGTTTGGAATTATGATGGACTGGATGGGGGGGAAGGGGGCCAACAGAAAAGTGCCCATAGATACCAAAACGGAGGAAGGAAACTGTCGTCGAGCGCCAGCGTGTTGGGCATCCAATGAAAAGACCCGCATACATATCAACACCCATCATTTTTGGTTTGAAAGAGGGAGCAGCAACATGGTGTGCGTGTTGCGTTTAAGGCCAGAAGAAAAAAAGCTGTAAGAGACAAGAGTGAAGGAGAGAAGCAGCCTTGTTTTAGGCGTAAACTGAGTGTAAAAAGGTTGAATTTGCATCTCTTGATGATTTCACGATGATTCTTGCATCTTATGTTGCTGTGTTTTGTTGAGCTTTGGGATACACTGTAAAGTTTGCTCTTTACCGTAAATGTCACAACATTGCATTGCGTTAACTAAGCTTTAATTTTAGGCCAGAATAACAATGCAGGTATTTCTGCTTCTTTTTTAAAAAAAAAAAAAACACATTTAATTAGATATTATGGCTATAAATAATAGGTATTGGTCTAAAAGCAGACTGCAGATAATTACAGTCTTTTTTTTATAAAATAAAAATAGAGATGATGAGAATTAATCATGCATTTTGTTTAGTTTTGTTTTTTGTTTTTGTTTTTTAAAGGGGGTGACAAAGTGATATTTCTCAGCACTTACACACAAGAATGTGTGACTTTAGCATATGTATATGTAGTATACAGGATCTTGTGTATTAATGCAGCCAGACAGTACTAAATGATGTTGTTTATAGCTTGTAGCTTCTAAGGGAAATTGTTTTGGGCATGAGATTAAGTCAAGCTTAATTCACAGGAGGATGAAAGTCTCTAATTTAAATAGGTTCTGTCCTCTTTTTGGGTTTTAAACAGTGTTCATATGGACTAACTAGCCAAGTTAGCATCATTGTTGCTCAAAATTTAAATTCTGTCAGACATAATTCAGATTTCCTGAATCTGAATTGCTTTTTTTCCCCCTTATTTTCAGTCAGAAACTAACAAACCACATGGATCCATGTTGCTCTCTGCTTAGAAATGAATGTTTCCCAGAAGAAACAGGTCATAGCTCACACATCAAACACTGGGCCTGAATGTTCACAAACTACCTGGATGGGAAGCGCTCGTCCTGATAACGCACAAGATCAGCTTGTGGGCTCGGCTCGCTCCCGCAAGTCGGTAATCTCTCCACGCCTCCTTGGGTGAAAAATCCTCCTAACTGGTGTGTGACTGTGAAAGTTCTCTGTGATCTGCTGTGTGAATACTGTTATGATGATATGATGATATGGTGTGAAAATGGGGGGGAGGAAAAAAAAACAAGGTGCCTGATGTTTCTAGCAGATGGTTTGTAGCTAGAAATCTCTACTTTATATTTCATATTAAGCATCACTGAGCAGAGGGTTTCAATTTTGTAATCGAAATGCATTCTTAACTGAACGTTGTAATAAAATATATGAAAAGAGTAAATGTTTGAGCTACTCTGGTCGGGGTGTCTCTGTGTGGGTTTATGTGTGTGTGTGTGGTCCCTGCTTTACGTTATCACTGTTACCCAGGCATATGTGTGTATAACCCAGATTTTGATGTGTGCTGGCCCCTTGGTTAGGTTGTAATCTGTTTTTAAAAGAGAAAACGAGTGAAAACACAGTAGAGGGAGAGAGGTCATCTTCCTTATTTAGCTACGTCTTGGCCAGCAGTGGAGGAACTGGCACAGAGCCTGGGAAATGAGAAGGCACGCTGAAATATTCAGACGATGTGAACCCGCACACTTAAAATATCCGAGCAAATAAATCATGCTGTTACCCGCGCACAGGGAGGTGAGTTGCTTTGGGGCGAGTGGGCGTCGATAGACACACTCTTTGTGATACTTTTTGTTTGGAGAAACCCAAACCTATTGCAAGTAATTTCAGTTAACCGGTGCTTTCATCTTTCAGTGTGAAGTGCATGAAGAACCTGATGTAATTCACTAAATATCCAGCACACGGCGCTGCCGTGTTCTCCCACAGCGGCTTGACAGGTCAGCCGCTGGAGTAGAGACAACATCCTGATGAGAAAACAAAACATAAGCAGCCTGAAGCCAGACGGATAATTATATGGAACTCAGCTGGCTGCAGGTACAATATTGCTTTATTAAAAATATCCGGTGTGCAGAGGCGGGAGAGATTACACACAGCAGCAGTGATTAAATCAGGCACATGTACTTGACACTGAATGCTGTGTGTGTGTGTGCATGAGAGATTCATATAAATGCACACATGAAAGGTCATAAATTATACCTCTGACCCTGAAGCATGTATTTATTGTGTGTTAGAAAATAGTCAAACTAATTATACAACAATTAAGTATTGGTATGGAAAGCTTGATCAGGGTTTTATTTTATTAAATCTAGTCAAATACAGTCTGCTTGTATAAACAGTACTGTGCAAAAGTCTTGAGCTACCCTTTGTTTCTGCACGTTTTGCTAAGAAAAAGGAAAATGGTTACAGTGATATCATGAAAACTAAGACCTGTTGACACTGACTTTCAGTCCAGTTCTTGTGTAATCTGGAATACCTCAGCCTTTCTCCCTGTTTCCCTTTCTTGACGGTGGCTTCCTGATTGCCACCTTTCCACTGAGGCCATTTTGGATCAACAGTAGATGGATCAACTAGTGGTCCAGTTCATCGCTCGGGCCCTGTACCAGATACCAGCTTCCTCAAGGACACACTGCATGGCATGCCGAGATATATAAGTTTTTAGCTAACAGCTCTCTGAGAACTGCCTTGTTAGTGCAAAAAGGCTATTTTATCCCCATCAAAGTGTGTTATTTTTGATGTTTTTCATGGATTTTTCAGGTTCTGTCCAGAGGAAAAAAATACCTTCAGTAAGCCTAAAAACTATTGCTCGAGATCACTTTAAAAATGAAAAGAAATGTTAAAAAATTAGGAGTGCCTCAAGGCTTTCACACAATACTGTATAATCATGTTAGAAAATCTATCTGAACATCCTGTCTATCAAACTATGTATATACATATATATATATATATAACTATATAGAACTACTTTATAAACCCTGGCTGTGTGGCAGTTGGTTAAGACGGGCATCCAGCATCCATGTTTGGATTAAGACATTTTTCTAGCCCACGTAGGTGCTGTGCTTCATCCCAGTGCCATGAATGTCTGTACTGACACTCCAACTTGCTGAGCTGAAAGAGATTTGTCTCAACTGTGGCTGTGTTTACATGACACAGAGGATGGTGGGCGTGTTAGTAGGATGCCGTGGAAGAGACATCTGGTCAGAAAAAGCAAGGGGTAAGAAATCCTTATTTGGTGACCGAAATCAAGTCTGTGTACAATCAAAAAGCCAAACTGCTCTTATACAGCCTTTACTAGGTTCCTTCAGCGTGTTTTTGCACCAGGTTTGTCCTCGTAAGTGTGGAGAAGGTCAATGACACATTTATTTATTTATTTTTTAGCAACATGGGAGTTAATTTTTATGAAGTAATCAAGACCTGCACATCTCAGCCTCTAAATCAGATAAACTCTAAATTGCCTCATATTTGGTAAACACATTTTAACTCCTGGCCCACATACAGCAAATCTGATCTCAAGTGGGCTGGACCAGGAAAAATAATTATAATAACCTGAACAGATGATGACCAACCAAAGATACCTTTAAAAAGCACAATTTCAACAATAAGTAATTATTTAATTTTTAGTAACATTGCTAGAGCACCCCCTTTTTGGTCTGCCAAATAGCTCCCACACTGCCTAAATAATATTGAGGTCCGGTCTCAGGGGAGGCCTATCCACGACCAATAGTCATGTGTCATGATGTGTGTGTTTGAGATCATTGTCATGCTAAAAAGGTTTCCAGATGGTATTGCAGTGGTTCCAGGGGCGTAATTTCCAGTGGGGTTATGACCCCCCCCCCAATAATCAGACCCAACCAATATAACCCCCCCAATAAAATTATGAATTATCTTGCATAAATAGGCTGTTGATTTTCTTTACTCATTTCAGGTATTACCAGCAAAATAGTTGCATGTTTAATCATCTGGGAATTTACCCAGATTAGTTGGTGCCTGTCTTATGCTTGAATGATTCATAGTTCAATGGTAAATGGTTTAACAATCAAACATAAAGATGAAAATGGTAAGGTACAAGGCTGGACTGAGAATAAGTGGGAGAGGAAATGAGTCTGGAGAACTATTCCTCAAGACCAGCAGTTCTTGAGCCACTGGTCTTAAAAATGACAAGACAGTCTGGGGGCAAAATATACAGAAATACAGGGTTGCTCAAGACTTTTGCACATTACTGCAGTTTCTGGATGAAACAGACTTTCAACAATCAAGTTTATACTGGAGATAAATGTCAAACATGTCACGGTCTGCAACCAGCAGACGCGTTCAAAAATACGAGTCAAATGAAAGTCCATCCACAAATGATTTATTTACATAAAAATGTAAAGCATAAATGCTGCTTTATGGTTTCCAGATGAAAAACAGAGACTGCAGCTATTAAACCAGATTGAATGCAGGTGAGACACTCCACAAATATGAAACACCTTTAATTTAGAGGATGAATAACCAAGAAGTCTTTCTGTTAGGTTAGTAGGAAGCAGTTAATAAATGTGCAAGAAGTCATTGTAGTTAATGACTGAGGCATATATTGATTCAACAAAGCACGCACCATACAGTTACAAGTTTCCCATATTTGGACTAAAATGACTTTTAATTGCAAGACTTTTATATCTTTTGCCTCAAACTGCTTAATACCGACGCAGCAAAGCCACAAAAATAAGCCACAATCATAAATTATGCAAGTGGTCATTTGACACCAAAGATTCATGCAGAAAAAAAAAATACTGTTCTACAATTTAAAAAAAGCATAACATCTATTTAATCTTCCCCCTTAAACACACTAAAGAAACACAAAAAAAAACAGGATTGTGACAAAATCGTTTCATATTTAGATCTATGAAAAGAAACTCCAGCACCACACATACAGAAACACATGTGAGAGAACATCAGTCCGTTGTAAGGCATAAGATATCATCACCATTACAGACATCATTACCATCATCATCATTATCATTACCTCTATGTTCACACACTAACACTGTACGACATGTGCACATTTAAAACATAAAAATATTGGTGTTCTCAACTAAAATACAGAAATCTTCCTAAAAGGCATTTGTCTAAAATAACGAATATCATAAAAAAAACTCAAAGTGATTTATCAGCATTACAAAGTATGGGGTAAAAATCACATGAATGAATGAATTTGTATTATTACGAGTCCACTTTTCTATTTCATATGTCATAAGAAATGATTCGCGTACCTGTATTTAAAACGCTCTGAGGAGCATTTTTACTGTTTTCAGCAGCAAACAAATTCCACTGTTAAAATACAGTAAAGTGCTGTTGGTGAGATTTGCTATTGTTTAAACTCTAGTCAGTAGACTAGTCACAACCACTTCATTAGGTACACCTTGCTAGTAATGGGTTGGATCCACGTTTGCCTTCAGAACTGCCTTAACTGTTCGTGGCACAAATGCAACAAGTTGCTGGAAACATTTCTCAGAGATTTTGGTCCATGTTGACATGATAGCATCACATAGTTGCTGTGGATTTGTTGGCTGAATCTCCTGTCCCATCACATCCCAAAGGCGTTCTATTGGATTGAGATCCGATGACTGTGGAGGTCATTTGAACTCACTGTCATGTTCAAAAATCGATGACCTCGGCTTTGTGAGTTATTCTGATGGAAGTAGCCATCAGAAGACGGGTACACTGTGGCCACTGTGGAGGCTGTGGTCTTTAAACAATGCTCAGTTGGTACTCAGGGGCTCAGCAGCCTAAATCTTTGAAAAAAGGCAGGGTGGATTCATGCTTTCATGTTGCTTATGCCAAATTCTGACCCTACCATCTGCATTTTGCAGCCGAAATTGAGACTCATCAGACAAGGCAACATTTTTCCAATCTCCTAATGTCCAATTTTGATGAGCCAGTGTGAGCTCTAGTTTCAGTTTCTTGTTTATAGCAGACATGAGTGGCACGCAGTGGTCTTCTGCTGCTGTGGCCCATGTGCGTTAAGGTGTAGTGCATTCAGAGAAGGTTATTTGAGTTAGTGTTGCCTTCCTATCAGTTTGGCCATTGAAATCTGGCCATTCTCTGATCTTGATCTTGATCTTGACCATGTCTGCATGCCTAAATGGACAGAGTTGCTGCCATGTGAGGTAAACCTAATGAAATGGCCAGTGAGTGATTGAGCTTTACAGTGTAACACTGCAGCTGTTTATTTGCTATTGTAAGGTCGTTTTATCATTTCTATCGTAATCTCTATAAGCAGTCTATTAATGTAAAACACATCCTGAAGCAACACTGACCTTGCACCACTCAGTTAAGTGATTGTTGTTGCAGTCAGTACCATTAACAGCTGCACTGAAGACAAATGTCGGGCTGATTCATCGCTTTAAGAGTCTTTATTGTGGTGGCCCGCTCCCAGCTAAACCCTACCACTGCTCTCAGTCACACATCAACGAGAAACCAAACTTCACATCCACAAGAATCAGGTCTAAACATAAAATAGCTGATGGTGATTTAAACGTAAGCATTTGCAGTCCCTTAAGTCCTGGCTCTTGCCAAAGAAAAAACAGAACTCTATTATAACTTAAAAAATGTACAATAGCCGGCCATTAATCTTCTTCCCCGAAGGTATCTGCATTTAAAGTCTTAGTGATCAGGGAAAGAAATAGGGTATAAATGAACCTGATTTTATTAATTATTTCCTGCCAACACACTTAATAATTTTGATCTAGTACACTGTTTTTCATTGTCATTTACTTTATTTTTATTTTTATTTTTTATAGCCTTTTTGACTTGTTATACTCTTGGGTATTTTTTTAAGGGAAATAGGGCAATGATGTGGTGCATGAGAAAGCTGATGGGGTATCATGGGAAAGGCTTTATTTGGCTCAACAATTCCACCGCAACTTACAGAGTGATGCACATTTCTCCCCCTTTTAGCTTCAGGACCACTTACACAGCTGAACCACATTCTTCAGTCTCCCTCTTGAATATTGCACACTATCCATCACACAAACGCACCACTTACGTTTGGCTGCATGTGACAAGAAACAGTGAATTAATCAGCTTTAAATGTTTCTGATCTGATTGTTTCAAAAAGGGAGCTCGGAGTTTCTAATGGGAGGAGCTGGCGGCTTCCACCGACTCTCATCAATTAACAAACAATAGCTGTTCGAACATGGGCCTGTAACTTTATCTTCATCATAATGTGACAGACAGTGTGTCTTCCAGAGTGATTAATAGTGGGAGCTGATATTTTGAGACTGTTAATTAGATACAGTGCAGGAATAATGTGCTATATCCCTTTGGCACTGATTTACACATTTAAGAGGTATGAAAACTCAAATCAAATATTCATCAGGAAGAATGAATCATTTTTAACTCGGTTTTTCTCAGGTTTTTTTAGGCTCACGCGCATCATGTGACCAGCAAAAAAACATATTAGCTTTATTAGCAAGGATAAGATAATCGCCTGGTTGCAGATTTTCAATCCATTGTCATGAGTTTTTACTCAGAGTTGAGTGAATATCGCGTAGCATGGTGTTGTATTTTAACCATGACATGCTCCACAGGAAGACGTGTGTTTCACAGCCCGGGCTCATGTGCTGTGATGTTGAGTTTTGGGATTGTTTTGTATGAAGATCGATGGACATACAGCGCTGTGGCTGTTACTGTATATCCTGACATTACATGGAGAAGACTGGCGATTTGATATTATAACAAAACTGTAAGGGAAAGGCCACAATACACTAGAAGCTAAGGCTAAAGGTAGTCTCTGATACAACATTTAAAACATGTGATAAAAAGTCCTGGGGGAGCTCAATCAAGCAGCTCACGAATTTTCCTTTATCCATATTTGGCAATTAAATCAATGAACAATGAAAAAAAATCCAACATCACTTTTATAATTACTCAACAAAGTCAACACATGTAGTTTTTATTCATTATTAATATCATTATTATCTCTTATATTTCTTGTGGCTGTAAATGCTAAGTATAATTTTCGGCAAACGTAAATGTGACCAATCACCAGCCAGCGATTAAACTGTTAGCAGTCGGACGTACCGCCCACGGGACATTGGATGGTTTAGGGGACTAATAGGACTGCTAAGGGGTTAAAGATTTCCATGAAGGGCAGCCTCTCGCTTCACTGTTCATTAATGAATCCATTCATCACGTCTCGGCCTCTACACGGTGTCAGCTCAAGGTCATTACTAATGAAAAAGT
The DNA here is from genome assembly GCF_018398535.1 of Haplochromis burtoni. NCBI lineage: Eukaryota > Metazoa > Chordata > Actinopteri > Cichliformes > Cichlidae > Haplochromis > Haplochromis burtoni. The sequence goes on along the minus strand of NW_024582389.1, from coordinate 155,410 downwards.
CACCTTTGGGGAGGTCAAAGAGGTCAAGCTGTCCGTGCGACCCACCAGCTAGCATGAGAGCGGCTTCCCTCACACATCCTGAGGAATGCCCTGGTCTCTGCAGCCTGAGGAGGGAGGGAACACAAGGCTCTCTATCATTTGGTGTCCCTGCTATCATTTTTAAAAAGGTTTTTAAATGCCTGCATGCAATTACAAATCATTCATTTTGAACTGTTGACAGCAGTCATGATTTTACTCTTCATTTCATTCAATTTGGCAAAATTGAAAGCGGAACTTGGCAGGACCCTGGTGGGGACTACCACGAGGCATGAGGGGCAAAACTAGGCTGCTTTGAATCCTGTGTTTGTTGGAGATACTTTTGCACAGCTGTTTCTGCATCTTTTTGCCATCACAGGTGGAGGTGAGCTGAACATGCTGGGCTTGGAGATAATAAAGCGCAAATAAGAGTCAATAGAAACAAGAACAGAGCTTTGGCATCAAGATAATGGCATGTGCCTATACTGCACAAGCAAGTTTAATACAGTTAAGCAAATGTACTGTGTTTGTGCAGCACAATACTTCCAAATAGACCTATCACAGAGGTTGGCAAGGTGCATAGTGTAGTTTGCAGTGTTTTAGGTCTGCCGCACATTTAACCCAGAACTATAAACCAAGCATTATCTCTGCGGGGAGGGAGGAAAGGTAATGCTTATTTCCCCCATAGGAAAAAGCTCCAAATCTCCCCCAAAACCTACAGGATGACGGGGGAAGATGTTGAAACACTGTAAGCAGCAGCAGCAGCAGTGATGGCAGCAGCTTAACTCCTGGAAGAGTCTATGTATGCCCATACCCTCTGCATTAGAATAAGTACTGGCAGATTAGGTGCAGTACTGTGATTACGCGGTGTGTTGGATATATGTTAAAGTGGGAGGAGGGAGTCATGTGAGTGGAGCAGCAGACTTGGGTTTGTCTAGTAGAACAAGCATGCAGACTTTGTTTAATGTTGTTATCCATGACAAATAACTCAGAATCCACCAGTTGCCTGGAGTGTGCTTGTTCTAAATGCGTCTAACATTGCTTCATCCCACAGTCCAAAGACATGCATGTTAGCTTAAATCAGCGGTGTCCAAACCCAGGCCTCGAGGGGCAGTGTCCTGCAGGTTTTAGATGTGTCCTTGATCCATCACAGCTGATTTAAATGGCTAACTGACCTCCTCAGCATGTCTTGTAGTTTTCCAGAGGCCTGGTAATGAACTAATCATTTGATTCAGGTGTGTTTACCCAGGGTGACATCTAAAACCTGCAGGACACCAGCCCTCGAGGCCTGGAGTTGGACAAGCCTGGCTTAAATGGTGTTTCCAAATGGGTAGGCATGGTTATCCAGGGATTTTCCTGGTCCTTCCAGCCCTCCTTACCCTGAAGATGGACAAGCAGTTAAGAAAATGGATGGTTAACTCTGGGAATGAGAACTGAGCATTCTTGTGGAGCTCTTTAATCACACACACCATGGGTAAACTCAGCTCAGTTAGTAAAGCCGTCACTAAGCTTTTAGTCATATTACATGGTGCGATACCATAGTTTCGAATCAGGTATGTCGGATTAAACATGGCTGGATGTGTATGAACATTTACTGAGCTTAGCAGACCAGGCTCCATGACAGCTCAGTCCACTGATGAGCAGGACGTTGTCACACAAATAGAAAGCAGTGAGTTGCCAAACTCTTGCTGCCAAGATCGTGAGAACGTTCCGATTTGTGTTGAAGTCCTTTAAGGGTAACTGTTTGTTTCTGGCTTACAATAACTGTGTTAAATTTAGAGGAAAAAAAAAAAGCTCGCTGTTCGCTATTTCTTTGACTTGCTTCTACATCCTCCGCAGTTTTATTAACTCAGTGGGGGACTGTTGGTTGTAAAAGAAGGGAAAAAAGAGACACCTACCATCAGAAACTTTCGTGAAGGAGCAGCGTAGAGGGGGAGAAAAGAGACAAGAGACGGTTAGTGAGAACACGTTTCACTGTTTTTAAGGTGATGTGTGTAGCTGACAGCACTGATGTAGTTCAAAGAAAACAGTTCAGTATGAACTATGAAATGCTTTTGAGCTACAAATAAACGCAGCAGTTTTGGGGGTAACGTAAACATCCTCACTGTTGAAACAAAATGAGTTTTTATTTTAGTTTAAAAGTTATTGTTCAACAGAATAATCAGTTATTTATCATCTCATATTTATTAAATATTATAATCAGTATTTTTTTGTACTGGAGCAGTGGTGGCTGACAATGATCATCTGTATGCTTAAGTAGATATTCCAGTAATAACCATAAATCATTTGTCACTTGCAGCATTTCAAATTAATTTAAAGTTTGTCTGTTTTTTTTTTTTTAAACTTATTTTTCTTTAAAAGCAAGGACATTTGGAAGTGACCTCAAACATCTGAGTGGCAGGGTACATTACATGATCAAATGAACACATTTACAGTAACATGACCCTCATCCACTGGATCGATGGGATGAGAGATGGAGACGGGAACCAGTGAAAACCAAAAACTGAAGAAGAAACTGAGGTGGCGAGGAAGACTGGGGAGCGGGCAGCGAGTGGGAGGAATTATGTGAGAGTGAGCAGGAAGGAGAGGAAGAGAGGAAGCAAAGATATGAGAAGATCAAACAGGAACAATCACTGGATGGAGAAAAAAGGCAGATGGAAGGCGATCAGTGGGAGGGAGATAACACCACGATCATTAGATAGATGGGAAAAAAAGAAGAGGGCGGCAGCCATGTATGTGGAGCTGGAGTTATGAAGAGAGAGGAAACTGATCATATACAGCACAGGCTCATTAGAGGGAGAGAGGGAGGAAGCTCACACAGAGACCACATTTTAGGAGGCATTAAATGCATAGAGGAAGAAAGCTGAATCAACCCATACGAGCATGAACTCTCAAAGCTACCGCGTATTGTGGTAATGAATAACTGAATAAGAACTGATCTTCTAAATAAACAGCCGGCGTTATTTCAGTCCAACTGGGAAACAGTCATCTTATGCAAACCTGAATATTCAACATGCTACCAGAGAATGATTTTTACAGTAACAGTTGCAGAAGATGTGTGCCCAGAGGCCTGAAAAACAGCGGGGATCAGTGAACAAAAACACACCGGGGGGGCCGCTCACTCCCACACACACACAATTACTGTACCTCGCGCACAACAAACACGCACGTTCTCGCAGGCGTGTGTGAATCGATACACTCTGGTGGCGCAGGCAGGCAGCAATTAGGCTACCTCACATAAGGACACTTACAGGGCTGTGGATAATTCAAAGGCTGCACTGAGACAATGGTGACTCTTGTGCGTGTGTGTGTGTGTGCACTTGTTCATGCATCAGTGCCTAAGGAGAGGCTGAGTTCCTGACAGAGAGGGTGGTAAAATTACCCAACCTTTTCATGTCTGTTCTCTGCATCTTTCTTTCTTTCATGTTTCTGCACGATTTATGTAAAATCCTTTGAACAACTTTGTAATCCAGAGCCACTGATTGCATCCCTTTGCAACACAGGCCTTGAAGGATAATGCTGCTATTATCCTGCTTTATTTTATTTTATTTTTGTTTTTTTCACCAATAAAAACCACAGAAAAGACCCAAACCAGCAACAAATCTCACCGAGCGCCCTGGTTTCCAGCTGATCATACAATTCTTTAAAAATGGGTCGTAATTATGTTGTTTCATTTTTCGGCTCTGCCACGTCTTGAGGATGCAATATTTAGCTTTGATATTTCCTAAGTGAAATAAAATAAGTTCTGCTTTAACAGCAGCAGGTCAGTGTTAAATAACTAAAGATAATTTACTGGAGGGCATTTAGTGCAAACAGAGTAATTTTTGGAGCACATTGGAGGGCTTTGGCTGCTGTCAGCGATGGCTGATTTGGGCCAGACCGGTGAAACTCCCCTTTCTGTCAGTGTAAATAAATTTAACTACACATTTAACCCATGAAATAACTCAATATAAGGAAAAGAAGTGTAATTTCAACAGTATGTCTGAGTTTTTTGACATGATAAAGAAATGTTTCGGTATTAAATGAAAGAAATCTGTGCTTAAATGGTAAGAACAAAATCTGTTAAATTACAGAAAAAAGTTCCAGTAGCTCATTGCCCAGATTGTCCTGTAATTTTAAACAGAAGTTTCTGTTAATCCACAGATGATCCACAGAAAAACACAAATCAAAATTTATGCTAATTTATTTTAACCATTCAGAGGGCCAGATCGGACTCTTTACTGGGCCAATTCTGGTCCCTGGACCTTATGTTTTGCTTGCTGAAACTAACTTTAAAAGTGCATGTGACACATGTGGAGAAAAGAAAGCAAAGGGGAAGACAAACACAGACACTAGTAGCTGCTACTGACTTGCCAGGATGACCATGTCCATTCCCCAGAAGATGCTCATGATCCATCCGACCATGATAACAGCTGTGAGGATCTGAATCAGGGCTGCTGCTACGTTGAGCCAGAATACACAGCAAACACCTCGCTCTGAGATCAGCTCACTGCGAGCGCCGCACAGCACTGTGAACGCTGAGATGAAGGTGCCTGTGGGAAAAACACCACAAGTCATACTGTTACCAAAAAAAATCCAAGAAGTTATTGTTTTAACAGTTCTGATGTACTTTGCTATCAAATATCTCTGCGATGTTTATAGTCCGACATGATAAAAACCTTTGAGGAGTTTTCCATTCTGGTTAATCTCCAGCGAGACCAAAACAGACTCCGGATGAAATGAACCAGAAAGGGTTTTTATATTGTTTCAAACAGAAACATCACACAGGTAAATTGCACTTACACAACTTAGTGCTTTGAGACAAATGCGGATATATTGAACACAATAAGCCTTCAACAAAATCATGTGGAGTAATTTGTAGACAGCTATTCAGGGCATGAGTACACTTAAAGGACCTTAAATGTACATGAATGTGCAAAAGTCTTGAGTCACCCCTAATTTTTTAACATTTTGGTTCTGAAGAGCCAGATTGTTTTGTTACTTTTTAAGGGGTCTCAAGCAATAGTTCTCCAGACTTTCTGAAGGTCTTTCAAAGGTTTTCTTTGGACATTGGCTGCTTTTCCACTCATTTCCAGGAAAGTCCTGAACAATCTATGCAAGAATGCCAAAACATGACACAATTGGACAGATATAAAATAGATAATTCTGTACCAACAAGCTGATTCCCAAAGAATCAGAAATTTTCTCAGTGGAAGTTTAGCTCTCAAGAAGCTAACCTAAAAAAGGAAAACTGGAAGTATCAGTCATGGACTGACCTCCCCAGAAACCGGACCTCAACATTAGTGAAGCAGTGTGTGATCATCCAGGAAAACAGCTTTGAATGTCCTTCAAGAAGCCTGGAGAATTATTCCTGAAGACTTCTTAAAGAAATTACATCAACGCTTGTCTAAGAGACTTCACAGGTTGTGTTGAAGGTTGTTAGATCTGTGCAAACGAGGGGTGATATAAGACTTTTTTGCAGTACTGTATTTACAAAATGTTATGGTAATCCATCAAAGAATTACAGTCTGCTACAGTAGTGAACCAGAACATCTCTCTTTATTGGTTTGAAACACACAGTCACGGTCATGGACAGTAAATGCTGCATTTCTTCTCAGCACTGCATCTGTACTTAATCCCTGAAGAGAGATAAGAAAGATTTTCTGTGACTGCAGCTGTCAGTCATGACATTACTCCCCGCCAGAGATGGGCAGTAACGCGTTACTGTAATCTGATTACTTTTTTCAGTAACGAGTAAAGTAAGGGATTACTATTGCAAAAACGTAATTAGATTACCGTTACTTTCCCGTAGGAACGCTGCGTTACTAAAACCGTGATTTTTTTGCGAGAATGTCTCATGACAGTGACGTAAGCGAGTGCGACGTTCGTGACAACAGCTGTGTGCAGATCAACAATGGATCATATATGAGTGCGGGAGAGAGTATGAGCGTGCAGCGTTTAAAGCGTGGAAGTACTGACCTTACTTTGAGTTTGATTCCATAAAAAGTGACAAAAACATTAGTGTCCGTTGTGCGTGGGAAGAAAACTTCTTTTTACAGCGAAAAAACCCTAAACTAAGCAGCCGAGTGAGCTACGACGTAATGGGAAACTCACAGAGAACACAAAAAAATATTATTTTATGTGCTGGAATGTGCAGAAAATAGGTTTAAATGTTAAACAAATTTCTTCCAGTCAGAGAATGTTGCATATAATTAAATTTTTGCTTGATGCATAAAGTTAAAAGATTAAAACTAATAAAACAAGTTTTAAAAAGAGACTTTTCCATTTGATTACATTTTGTATGATGGATTATGAGAAAAAGTAGAATTGGGCTGAAAGATCTATCGCTTTATCACCTATTCAGGTTGTAAATCGTGTTTTTAAAAAGTAACTAAGTAACTAAGTAATTAATTACTTTTGAAAATAAGTAATGAGTAAAGTAATGGGATTACTTTTTGGGGGTAGTAATCTGTAATTAGTTACTGATTACTTTTTTCAAGTAACTTGACCAACACTGCTCCCCGCTGTACTGCATCAGGTCCAATATGAACAAAAGAAGGAACTTATAAGCCTTGAACTCAAATCAGTGTCATAAGAAACACTTAAAATGTGAAAAATTATCTTTTTGTTTTAGTTTCAGGACCCTTGTCCCATCCCAATTAAGAAAGCAAAATCATCGTAAACAATGATTTTGTAAAGCCGGTTTGGGGTTTGTTTGTTTGTTTTTTTAAATTCAAGTACAACAATAGTTGTTATCTTAATATTTATTCAAACTTTCAGAAATGAAAAGTGGTAGATTACTGTTAACAAAAGAAATTTGACTCACTGCTACTGTGTAGCAGTAGCAGTGAGTCAAATGATTGAGCTTAAATGTGCAGTCACCCCCTCAGAGGCCCATTCTGGGCTAAGAAAAACCAGCACTTCATTTTATGCATTCAGTTTTGTTTTTGTATTATTATTATAGGAGCAGTTGAGAGCTGCCCAATTTCTAAGATGTTAAAAGCACTAATAGTATTAATATAACGTAGTAAAAGTAGTAAAACACTTATTAAAACAGATTTATTTACTTGTTTACTCTCAGTACTTCGTCAGATCTCTGTATACAGTAAAGATGTGCATGGAAATAACAGCAGCTGTATAAGGTGATACAACCAGTCAAATACAACAGAGAAATAACTGAAGCTAGACTAAAGAAGCTGTTCTCTATGTTTTGTTTTGGGGTGTTTTTTCTGTGTCTAAGAGAGAGAGTCAGTACTTAAGGTTTTCCCGGTGGCAGGTACCTGGCCATTGCAGCAATGTGTCTATGCCCTGGAGAAAAAGCACATATACTGGCTGTTTGTAATAGAGCTGAAACAGGATTATCTCAATGTTCAACTCTTATCTGTCTGAATTAAGTCCAGTCGCACTCCTTATTCTGCTATCTGAAAGCCTGGAGACCATCCCCTGCACAGTAAATGCTCTGTGTGAAACTGTATGCACGAGTTTGAGCATCCACGTATACAACTCTGGAAACCTTCTGGGTCCAGTTTTTCAATGAGTGCATAAAAACTAAAATCAAAAAATAAACCTATAAACAGAAGACAAATTCCATTCTTGTGACATTTGCAGAATATAAATGCTCAGATTAAATCATTTTGCAGACTTGTGGATTTCAGACCCACAGTGTTTAAAGTAAAGATGCTGCAGATGTCATATTTTAATTAGGTCATATTTACTCACAAGTTCTTGTTGAGCTTAAAATAGCTGATAGTATAGTATTTTCTCAAAGTCACAACACCAAAGAACCTTTTTAAGACCTAAAAAAGCCTAAATTGTTCAAACAATCAGCTGACGCTCCGGCTTGCTCTCCGCAGGCTTTTTGTAAAGACTAAATACTGTGAATATTGCATGCGACATAAGAAATGCCTGGTGGGCGTTGTGTGCATCATGGCCTTGGCCCTTCCCTTTCTGCCAGCTCCATTTCTTGTCACATTGGTGAAATTCAAATAACACAGCAAGCAGAACAGGTGGGGGGAGGGAGGAGCAGGCTCTGCCAGGCTCTGCCAGGCTGCCGGCTGTGTGTGCTTTTTTTTTCTAAGTAGAAAGGAAAGGCCAGCTCATGTATAAGTTAGTTTCTCACTTTTTTCTCTGTTTCATTTTCTTTTTCTCTCTCTCTCTCTCTCTGCTTCAAAATTTCCATCCAGTGTCAGTCTCTTTCATTAACTATGCGTTTGGAGACAGTTGTATCGTGGTGAATCTTTCAACAGAAGCACTGCAATAGTATGAGTCTGGATTGTCCGAGCACATCTGATGAATTTGAATGACATAAAATGTAATATTTACTCTCACAAGGCTTATACATGACTGTCACAGAAAAGTAAGATAAGTAAGTACATAAATTGGTGGAAAGGAAGAGATGAACCCTCATATTTTCTTTGCTCATTTCAAAGCCTCGAGCAGAAAGAGCAACAGCGGGCTAAAATGAGAGTCCATCCAGGACCGACGTGGTCTGATCAGGAGCAGAAATTTTCAGGTCACAGAGGCCACACCCACCAGCAGATGCTCTGGCTGCCTTAGGTGCTGCCCACCTCCAGACATTAGCTGTGATTGACAGCCAGCTGGTAGCTGAATGGTTACGCATCACTTCCGTCAGAGTTTTGGCATGCACAGAAGGATTTCTATGGTCTGTTTAGTTTTACTTCTTCTGCATGACTTCCAACGTCAGCGGTCTCTGTCAGGTACTGTTCACATGTGTTGCTTTCACTGGATGCATTATTAGGTACACCTTGCTAGTACTAGTTTGGACCCTCTTTTACCTTCAAAACCCCTCAATTCTTCAATACTTAGGTAGGCTGTGGCATTTTGACAGGCTGTCAATCTGTCACAGGGCTAACCTGCCATCACAGCACAAATCAAGGCTGATCAGACCAAGCAGCCTTCTATTGTTCAGTTGTAGCCTTAGTTTCCTGTTCTTTTCTGACAGGAGTAGTGTGGTCTTCTGCTGCAGTCGCCATCTCTTTCCTGGTTCGACATGTTGTGCATTCAGATGTGCTCTTCTGCATACCTTGGTTGTAACAAGAGTTACTGAGTTACTGTTTACTTCCTAGCTTGAAGCAGTCTTCTCCTCTGACCTCTGGCATCAATAAGGCATTTTTGAGTCATCGCTCACATCCCAACAGAGTAGTACTGCTCACTGGATATTTTTTCTTTTTCAGGCCATTTTCTGTAAACTCTAGAGATAGTCTCAGTAGATCAGCAGTTTCTTAAATACTCAGCCGAACTGGCACCAACAAACATGCCATGTTCCGAGTCACTTTAATAAACTTTATTCCCCATTCTGATGCTTTGAACTTTAGCTGCTTGTCTTGGTCATATGTTTGGCTGATTAAATATTTGTCTTAACAAGCAGGTGTTCCCAATGAAGTTTTTGCTGTCTGTTCCAATATAATTTATCAAATAGCAATGCAGCTAAATATTAGATCCGCTTTTGAAAAAACAAAACAATTTGGAGTATTTGTTTGGCTCAGCACACCAAAACCTACAAGTTCATTCTTCGAAATTAAGAAATATTTGAATCTGAGAAAGCAGGATGATGAAGGATAACTGAATGTAAAACCAAAACAGTCAACTGAAAGATACTAAAATGCTATAAGAACTGCAGAGTTGGGCTCTTCGAATTTATCAGTGTGTCACTTTGTCAAATAAAACCACATTGATTAAATAAGTTTAAATTAAGTCAAATTATTAAGTCAAATTATCATTTTGGCATTAATGATCACTTGCCAAGTGAATATTACCATGAATATTGCATAGGGAAAAAATGATATAACTTTAAATATATTTCCAAAATTATTATATGTTGGATTAATTCTTAGATCATATTAAAACTATCAAAACAGTAAATTGATCAGTGGAGAGCATTTTAGTCAGCATGTAATCAAAGAGCACAGAGCTAACTATAAGGAAAATACTCCGCTAAATAATCGCAGCTGGGCAAAACCTGAACAAATATATGTGCTTAACAATAAACTTTGCTTAACAATATACGTTGAGCTGATGCAATAATAAAGTCAGAATAAATCTTTCAGTTTTCTGCTAGAGAAATCCAACAATCCTCTAGGTGCGAAAAGCTCTTGGCTTCGTTGTATGTCGCATGTGGGATATTGTGAGTACGTACATGCGTGTTTGTGTCTATGTGTGTCAGTAGATATTACCCAGACTAATTACTATAATTACACAGAGAACTCTACAAAGCACCCACTGGTAGTGTGGGAGGTTAATGATGGAGTGTAAGAGTGTCAAGACAGCAAGAGAAGCAGACATAAAGGGAGAGAGAAAACAGGAAGGAAGAGAAAGGACCAGAAAACAACGGAGGATGTGAACTGTAAAGCTGTGTTGATTCGATGAAATGGTACTTGCATACCAACTCAAAGTAACCAGTAATCAGGTGTATCACTTAAGTATCGAGGTACTCCACCTTTAAAGCCAGTCCACCTTAAAGCTGACAGGTGGAAAGGGAAAAGCTCCCCCTTTATATAGATGTGAAACTCCTCCTTCCATTGACTATAGTTTGCAAGTCTTAGATAAAGTTTTGTTGTTGTTTTTAAAAAAAAATTAAATATTGAGGGAAAAGAGAGAAAGAAAGATCATCAGGTAGTTCAAATCTAAAGAAAAAAAAATGCATTCAGCATTTTCTTGTGAAAAAATGTACCTTAAAATTACAATTTGTTAAATCTCACCACTCGATCTCAGTAGATTGCAGTCAACTCTCCTGTACTGGGTTTCATGGGTAGCTGGTGTACGTATTTTTTTTACTCTGAAGGAGGCCGTAAAACTTTGTTGAAGGAGTTTGATACAAGTCAGTAACTTACATCACAGTGATATTGAGGTGACCTGCTGAGGATATACTGAACCTCTTTGTCAGTAAGTGCTACAGTTTTTGCCACTATTAGCTGCTCTTATCCTCTTTTACCTGCTGTTAGCCTCTGTTTGCTGCTCTTATCCTCTTTTACCTGCTGTTAGCCTCTGTTTGCTGCTCTTATCCTCTTTTACCTGCTGTTAGCCTCTGTTAGGTGCTCTTAGGCTCTTTTATCTTTTGTTAGCCTCCGTTAGCTGATCATAGCCTGTTTTACCTGTTGTTAGCCCCTGTTAGGTGCTCATTGCCTTTGTTTGCTGCTCTTATCCTCTTTTACGTGTTGTTAGCCTCTGTTAATTGTTATTAGCTTATGTTAGCTGCTCTTAGTCTCTTTTACTTGCTCATAGCCTTTGTTAGCTGCTCATAGCTTCTGTTAGCTGCTCTTAGCCTCTTTTATCTGTTGTTAGCCTCTGTTAGCTGCTTATTGCCTCTGCTGCTCTTATCCTCTTTTACCTGCGGTTCTCTAAAGTAGATAAAACATTGCTAGACCTGAAGAGTTAGCAAACTATCATTCAGTGTAATTAAACTGTCTATCAGAGAGTAAGTGTGCTTTTTATGACACTCAAGCTTAACATTAGCTCTTGGAATGTTAGTTTATAACCAGTGTTAGTGTAACATGATACAAAGAAACATGTTACAGTAATCGCATAATATTTTTCAGTAACAGCTACAATTTATGTGGTTACTCGTGTTATAAGGGTTCTTCAGTTATCTGCAGGCTGGGTGGATAGAAAGAAAACATATTAATAAAAACGTCTAAACAATTAGACATGAATCAATGTATATTTCTGTGTACAATATTCTTTTTCTTTCTATCAAATGACCTCAAAAAATGGTGAAGTAGGCTGACTTAATCCCTAACTAAAAGTACCATATATTTATTTATTTTGTAAATAAGAGCAGTTGTGCACTGAACACACTGTTATGTCACCCACGTGTTAGACCAGTGACAACTGATTCATTTTGTGCACTGACTTTTAGATACCACACGATTTTTAAAATAGTTGCTGCTGATTGGGTAACACTTCTGACAAAACCACCAAAGGAAAAACAAACATACTTCATAGACAGTTGCACAGTCTTTCAGTGAAATGTTTTTCAGCCTGCAGCCATTTGCAAAGCATTTTTAGGCTGAACCTGCCCCTGACTTTTAAGGAGTATCACCTCACTGGACATATTGCTTTTGTTACTCAGCGCATCTTTGCTAGTGTTGCTTTTAAACTCAAAAGTCACGGGTTATAACAAAACTATGGATAACATTCCCTCCCTTGCAGAGTAGCTAGCCACCTACTACTAAAGAACTTCAAGCAGCTTTACATGTTTTTGTGTTTGCAGCCAGTAAAGTGTTAGCAAAACAGCATGTCTTTGGCTCAATTGGCTTGCCCTGTGAACACATATTTAACATGAAACTAAGTCAAATATCCAGGTCAGCCTGTGCTTTGTCGCCCTGCTCTCTTCCTTGTCATACATCGTTTGAATTTGTTGGAGGATGACACATTCTGTCTTAGCAAATATAAAGTCCTCAGTTTAGAGAAAGCTAATGACAACAAGCAGCGTTCTTGGCTCTGGTGACGAGAGAGCATGTAGCTCTCGGTTAGTCCCTCTCCAATTGAATGACCCAAGCTGGCAAGCTAACGATCTCTAGTATCTAAATTAGACCAAGAATGAACGCCAACCTGAGTGAAACAACGATTATTAACATGTACCTGTTTTTAAAAAAACATTCATCACAAACTCCAATTCTTTTTTTATTCATCATTTCCTGCAAATATGATGCAACATTCTCTATTTCTGTTGGTTTTACATGTCAAATTCAATGTATTGAATGTCATCCTTTATGTGACAGAATTTAGTTTGAGCAACCACTGAATACAGAATAAAGAATGAGGAAAAGCTGCCAGATGCCAAAAAATGCTAATCGAGGGTTGTTTTTTTTTTTCTAGTATCAGAAAATGTAATGCTGTTGCAGAAATGGGACTGACAAAAAACCCATACACTACTGGATTATGTTTTAAATTAGTATTTTTAATGAAAACGTGTGCACTATGAGCATTAATCATGCAAATTGCTTTTGCCCAGTGCTGTAGACAAGTGAGACTGAGTGGAGTAAGAGAGGAACACTGCTAATTTTAGTGCAAGTAAACACATGAAAATTCAGACACGAGATATCAACAGAACTCAGCAACGACACACTGCAGTGTCTCTAATATTACATGCAGTCAATCTCACAGGAACACACACACTGAGAGGACTAAGTCATATATTCACTTAAGTGTTTTAAAGCTTCACACTTTCCTCTCCTCTTATGGCAAATATCGTAATGCAACCAGTGACCCGGAGTTTCTTCCACAGTAAGTGTGCGTAATTATTTACAGCTCTTGTATCAGTTTACACTGAAGCTGCTAACAGCTTGTGTGGTACTCGCCTGTAGTTTTTAACTCAGTCTCTGTTACATTGCTGGGATGATATAAGATTCTTGTTCTTAACATGTCAGCAGGCAGAGGCGGGGTTAATGCAAAGTTTAATCACGTAGGCTTGTGAGACAGAGGCTGTTTAAATCCTGAAAGTCAACACAGAGGTGTAGTCGTTGATTTTAGAGGCTGAGGAAACACGTCTGGCTAGATTTGAGCCTACTAGTCAATATCCACATGATATGTGAACTGCCTACTATGCATGAAATGGTTTGACTTTGACACCACTGTTACACAGCTCCGTGCAAAGTTTTTACACTTGATCTGTTTGTGGAGATTAAATAAATGGTATGTAACATGTTAAATATTCAGCTTAAGAAGTACTATTAGACATACTTTGTCACATTTGAAAGACTCAAGGCAGGCCGGCTGCTTTATCTCAATGCTTTTGACTCATGGACAAGTGTGCCCCAACAATCAGACACAAAGGAGAATCTTTTGTCTTTAACCTCTGGGTGGTCTTGGGTCGATTTGTGCCATTTTTCATTGTTCGTATACACGCCATTTGCACTGTGTTGAACGGAATATAGCCAACTTTTCCAAAAAAAAGTCTGGTTACATATATTTCAAAATTCCAGTCTGACTCTCTTAAATTAGCTTCAGTGGCTGAGCTACAGATAAACTTACACTATTGGTCCTAGTGGTCGATTTGTGCCCCATTGAAACCCATTATAAACGCTATTTCCCATTCCACGGTCATTACAACCAAATAATGGGCCATCTTCCGAATGTTGGTGGTACTCGGCAGTCCGGGCCTTGGAATTGTATCTTTTGGGAAATATTTGATTTCTTTGTTTTTTGGGGCTAAAAAAACAGTGCGGCCATGTGACGAAACCGGGATATAAAGGGTTAAAATCCGCGAAATGTAATTAAAACTTGATATGGATATTTCAAGGAGAAGTAGGTCTAAAAGATTGGCTAATTTAAAGTGGAAAAAATATTAATATATAGATATTTTATGGCACTTTTCATGGCGTGGTCGATTTGTGGCTCTAAGCCCAATAGTGTATGCATTTTTCTAGGACCCCCCAGAGGTTAAACAAACCTGGAGCGGATCTTTAGGTTTCTGTAGTAATAGTGCCAGAGATGTCATACCAATAATAGTTACTACTGCGCCAGGTGCTGTATCACCTGTTATCCTGACCTGTTGTACCTTTGCATGAACATGAATGTCTGGGGGGCTTTGGCTCATGTCCAAATTCAATTACACATTTCTAAATTTTATTTTGTCGGCAGGCTGAATAGATCGAGACGCTCTTTTCAGTCCCAGTCAGTTAGAGCCAAACTACACACACACACTGCCATGCATGCATTGTGTTCATTTTAGTCAGGGTTGTCATGGCAACAGCTATTCAATGAAATGTCAATGCATTCAGGCAAACTGACACACATACACGCACACACACACTGTAAACACACGCTCTTCGATGAAGGGCTGCCGTGCTACTTTCTGCACATATTAGGGATCAATTTTGTGCTCCTGTCAAGAAAAGGGAAAACAGGTCAGCGGGGGTTTGCTGACCCTGTTGTAATGTTTGCTGCAGTCTCGAGGAGTCAACAATTCAACACTTAAAGAAAGGTGGCAGCAAACAGACTCCTGAATGTGAGTCAAAAGAGAGGAAAATAGGAATGAATGTGAGAAAATAGTTGGGATTTGAAGGCTATTTTTAGATGGAAGTATAACAAATAAACACGGCGAGAGTAGGGAGGAGTATGAATCCCATGAGATATGCCCACTAGATCAGAGGGGGAGGAAATGTGGGGAGGGGGAAGTCTCTCCCTTGGTTATTTGGTGAATTGAGCTCAGGTATGTTCCTTATAACTGATGTTTTCCGCATGTCACCAAATCTTTTTCCTCATAGTGACTTTCACTTTATTGCTTTCTACATATTCTACTTTTTCTTGAAATCAGCTCCTGACGTTCTGCTGCGTTTGAATCAAACCACTGAACTGATGAGTAAACAGCTGTGTGTGAATGCCGGGGTGCGGACGCGTGTGACTAAATGTCTTTCAAAGCCTTATGTAGCAGTATTAATTTGTTGACAGCCACTCATTATATCTGTATTTGTGTGTGCGCGTGTATCAGTCTGGCGGCGGCGGTGGGCTTTGTTATGTAGTGGCGATGAGCGTATCTGTGTGTCATTAGCTACCAGATGTTACATAATGTGACAAAGTGGAGGAATTAGATGGAGAAGGCAGAACAGAAGGCAGAAACACCCTTCCATTAGCTAATGAGCTGCAAACCCGGTCGATGTCTGCTTAGAAATACACACACAGCGAGACCACCGGCTTCATCACACACCTGAGAATGTGTGGGTGAACTGTGCACACATTAAAGTGAGTCAGACTCAGCTCTGCTGCTTTGTTGTCATTTAAATTCATATTTTAGTTTTCTTGTTTTGGGATTTTTTGTTACAGATTTAACTAAATGTGAAATGGCTTTAAATGTTTAAAATCCTTTTTTTTAAGTTTCAATTTGGATAAATCTACAAGTACTATGCTGTCAGCTCCAGGAGCTTAATTCAGCTCTTTCATACACTTTTGTAGTAAGAAAAAAAAACATTTCTAAATAACATATTAAAAGAAAAAAAATGCAATTTGTGTCCATTTTACAAATATGATGATTAGTTATGGATTTGTGTATCATGTGATTCCCATAACATGAGCTTTGTATGAAAATGACACATGTTGAGTGTGTCCTCAGTGAGGATGTGTCTACCTGCTGTGATGATGTAGCTGCACGGACTTTATTAACACCTGGCAGACTGAGCCCGTGAGCTTCTTACTGTAACACAATGTG
Source organism: Haplochromis burtoni (assembly GCF_018398535.1). NCBI lineage: Eukaryota > Metazoa > Chordata > Actinopteri > Cichliformes > Cichlidae > Haplochromis > Haplochromis burtoni. The sequence continues at coordinate 139,251 of NW_024582389.1, read as the reverse complement.
TGAGTGGGGTCTTATTCTTAACACGTTTCTCACACATTTATGGAAGTAGTCAGGAAAATACAAGCAGGGGGACTATTTTTTTCACTCCTCTGAGTTTTCTGATCTAATTCATGTAGTATTTCTTTTTTCTTTTTGCCTTTACATTTGTACACCTCGTCTTGTGAGTTTGCTGACTGTTTGCACCTGAGCCCCAAACCAAATCAAAAACCAGGTGAAATTAGAGGGAATTAGAAAAGGAAAGAAAAAGAAAGTGTGATTTATCTTACCAAGTCCAGGTATGAAGGTATTCAGAAAAAGACAGATGACCGCCAAGGGGAAAGGCATAGTGGGAATTGCAGCTCTCAGGGGGCCTTTCTTCTCCCTGACCTCCACCACCACTCCTCCACCTGCTGTAGGGCCCCCGGACATGGCTTTAGTCCCCAGATTATCATCTGTTTTGACACGCCCCTGCTCCGTTCCTCCGTCTTTCTGTGCCATCTCTCTTTTCTCTTTAGATTAAAAGCAGCTTCAGGTGAGTGGGTGAGATTTGTTTCCCCTGGATTAGGATTTAGATGAGGGCAAAAATAAATGTCAAAAATAGTTGTATCCACAGAGGATTAGCTAAATATTCAGCAGTTCATGTCATCAGCTGGCTCTCCACTCACAGCTTATGACACATTCACTGGCAAATAAACAGGAGCAGCAACAAGCTAGAAATGTGAATTTGTGGCAAAAAGGGTTAAACTGTTTATAGAAAAGCAATGCATATTTAATTTTATTTGAGATGAGATATATTTTTAAAGTCAGCTTAACAAATGTTCACACATATCCACGTCTCAGGAGAGCAATTGTCTTCAAGAACATATGAGGGAGATGCAGAGATTCGTCTGAAAAAGTAAATTTAAATCAGGGAAAAAAGTCTCAAACAAAGCAGAAGTTTCAAAATCCTGCAACTGTGAGTCCTTAAAAAGCACTGTGTCCATCATCAGAAGTCAGTGACATCGTCTGTTTGTTCCCATACATGTCCAGCATGTCCTTAAGGAAGCCTCCTTAAAATATTTTCAACATCTTCAGTAAAGTCCTCAAACTATGTGCTGCAATTTCTTATTTTCTTTCTTTCTTTCTCTTTTTTCTTTCTTTTTCTTTCTTTCTTCAGTAAAATCCTGCTAATCCTACACACCTCTCCAAGACAGAGAGCAGACAGCGCACACACCGACCCCCGTTTTTCTACTACGTCTCTCTCTCTCCCTCTCCCTGTTTTCTCTCCCTCTGCCCCCCTCGATTTAAAGGAACAGTGCCATCATTTGCTGCCTCTGAATGAAGTCGATCCATAAAGCTAATGCAAAAAATTACACACTGTTGCTTAAATTATCTTGCATGATGACCCTAAAGAAAACCTTTGCACGATTTTTCTGCAGCTTAATTCCAATCCAACTGATTACAGCCCAGTCCTTTTTGTTTACATTTATTTAATGTGTTCACACATCTCCACGAGCGCTTTATGTGAGCGTCAGATAATGGTTGAGAGAAGACACACATTTACAAATGTCCCCAGTTTGTAATATAGATAATTACAACTGATGGATTGTGTAATGATTGTGTAATTGCAGCGCTCATTTTCAAAGCTACCTGCTGTTCTTTCCCGTGAATACACAGCTGGGTTTACAGCAGGTTTACAAAACCGAGAAAGAAAGGAGAAGGACGGGAAGCTGAGACAAAGCAGATGAGGGATGAAAAAAAGAAGAAAACTCAACAGTGGAGAGCGAGATCAGACAAAGAGACAATCAAGGTGTCAGTATTTCAGCTATCATTAATGTAATAGCTGAAATACTGACATACCACCCCCCCCCACTCCTCCCCTGACTTCCACTTAATCCCCCATATCTCACTTTTCAACTTCTCTTCCTCATCTTCTTCACCACTTCTCCAGTCTGCTCGCGCGAGCTTTATTTAAACACAGTTGCAAATCTGCGAAAGCCTGAAATTAATCTCGGTCTCAGTTTTCATCTCTCTCTCTCCCTCTACATCTCTCTCTCTCATTTCTGTTTGGTTTCCTAGCAACCCAGGAAGCTGAAGGTAATTATACAAAAGATATTGATCTCTACTTTGTGGTCCCTCTCTATCCCCCTCCTATTTTTCCCATCTCTCCCACTAATTTCAGTTCAATCCCTACTTTTAATTTCCTCTCATCTCTGAATCACGGGCGGTGCTGTAACTGCCGACTCGGCTGTAGTTTTCTCTTTTGTTTTGGTTATGCAAAGCGGCATTATTATGTGTCTGAAAGTCCAGGACTCTCAGAAATCTGGACCGATGAACTCAGTCATCGTTGGATTGTTGAGCCAAAGGCATGTGGTGTATGCCTATTACCATGACAACATGACAGGAAAAGTAATAGTGTTTTAAAAAAACAAAACACATTTCACAATTTATTTACAGTGAGCCAATTGTAATCAAAAACAATTTCTCATTGTAAGAAAAATGTACATTTGAGCTACAACAGTTTAATACTACTGTTTGGATTCAGGTTATAAGGATATTCTGGCAGTTATACTCCAGTCTCTATAAATAGCTTGATGCAGATTTGTTGGCGCATCCGTGATATGAATTTCTGGTTCCACCACATCCCAAAGGTGCTCTATTGGATTGAGATCCAATTACCAGGGAGGGCATTTGAGTGCAGTAAACTCATGTTAAAGAAACCATTGTTGGATAATTTGAGATTTGCGACATGATGTGTTATCCTGCTGGATGCAGCCATCAGAAGATGGGTACGCTGTGGTCATAAAAGGTTGGATGTGGTCAGCAATACTAACCAAGTAGGCTTATTGCAGTGCAGTAGGGCCCAAAGAGTGCCAAGAAAATATCCTCAACCACCACCAGCCTGAACTTCGTGCTTTTATGTTGTTTAAACCAAATTCTGACACTTACCACCCAAATGTCACTGAAGGAATCATGAGTCATCAAACCAGACAATGCTTTTCCAGTTTTCTATTGTGACATCTGACATAAACAAGTCATTTTCACCCAGAGAGCTGCTACTCATTGGATATTCTCTCTTTGTGAGGCCATGCTCTGCAAACCCTCCAGACGGTTGTGTTGGAAATCCCAGCAAATACTCACCAGTCCATCTGGCACCAACAACAATGCCACATCAAATAAGATGTTTACCGTTCTTTCCCATTCTTATGTTCAGTTTAAATTTTAGCAGGTCACCATGACCATGTCTGCGTGCCTAAATGCATTGAATTGCTGGTACGTGATTGGCTGATTAGGTATTTACATTAACAAGGAGTTGTGGTATCTAATAAAGCAGTCAGTTACTTACACTCACACTACTGATGTAGTTTGGTTTGTTATCTTTCTTTAATTATAACAATAAATTAGCCTTCTTACAGTTCTTTTGTTTCTTACATCCCACAGCTGCATGACTCCTGTCATAGTTGAGATTGGGGAAAAACCAAACAGGGAGATGGTGAAAGCCGGTCATGGGTCATTAATCGCTACAGGAGTCGTGGTCACTTTGGCCTGTCGCTAGCTAAATCATAACACTGCATCAGCCACACAAACACTGTTTTTGAACATTTACTTTCCCATTAGTATATTGCATTCAAAATGTAAAGTAGTTTGCAATAAATAGCATTTTCCTCGCAACCAACAGGACATTATTTCACAAGTGCTCTTTATTTTTATAGCTAAAGTAGGTGTTCAGTAGCCATCTTAAAATGCCATTTTGGCTTTTAAAAGTTACACCAGGAGCTCAGAAAGATGTAGCTTTCTCATTTATCACTTCTCAAATGTAGCTGTTTGAGAAGTGATAAATGACCAACCTCAGACGGGTGATTTACAGTCTAATTTCCCTGCTGAGCACGTTAATAACCTTCTAATTGAGGGTGTCTGCAAGGAATACTCAACAGTGTGTGTATAAAATCTGCTTTGGAGGATGTCAGTTGTTTGTTTGTTTGCTATCATTGGTCTCTCTTTTTTCATTTTCATGTACCTGCAGCACACCCTGGTGTGTGTGTGTGTGTGTGTGTGGGGGGGGTGCATAGGCTTGCCACATGCAGTCACACTTTTGTCATGAACAAATGCTGCTTGAACATTCAGCTGTGTGGACCTTGACTTCTTTGTATATCTGTTTTGCTGCACACACACACACACACACACACACACACACACAACACAACACACACACACACACACACACACACACACACACACACACACAGGGTTTAATTTATGTTGATCCCATCTGTCAGGAAAAGCTGACATGACACACCAGCTATTTATACACGCCTCTGTCTTCATGTGTGTTCCATGCATGTGTGCACATGCACGTGTGTGCGCTGCTGCCGCTGATGGCATCCCATTGTGTTCCTCACCTCAGACCGGATCACCACGGTGACTGTACACACTCTTTTCTCCCACCTTTCATCTCCATCCTTCGGCTGACTGGCTGGCTTTTATGTCTCCATGTTTTCCTTCTGTTTGCGTCTCTTAGTCGCCCATAACGCTGCACGAATTCCTCATTCAAGTGTATCACAGTGGATTGAGTTTTCACTCAGCTTTTAATGAACAAACATTCTTTTATTGTTTGGGTGAAACAGCAGGAACGTGCTGCAAAGATAGGCACACTGTGTTCAGCCCAAGGTTACCATTTTATGACTGTCATACCTCAGTGCGAGTTAGACTGCACTATTTTGTGCACAGAAGGCCGGGAAACATTCTGATGAAGTCTTGGAGACAAAATAGTGAGTGACCTTTTACCTCAAACAACATTTCATTCAAAAAACCCCACAGATTGCATATAAAAATCAGGTGGACCTGCAGTAAAACATACCCTTCTTGATTCATGGTTTATTTAAAACTACATGGAGCCATAATTTACAAAACGAACATGTGTTTTACTTAGGAACTTGAAACTAGCCGCTATGACCATAAACACATCTGGAAAGCATTTACTGGGGTAGCAAATCAAGTGAACAGTAGGCTCATTTTACCATGAACACTGAGGAGTCGCCTCCTGCTGGCTTTCAGAAATAATGCAGGCTTAAGACACTTCACGAGTGGAAGCACAAACTCAAGCCTTCGTGAAGTTATAACTTTAAATACTTTATTCTAGTGTTCACAGATACGTTGTTGTAATGATTGATCGGTTGTTTGAGTTATTGTTGCTTTCCTATCAGCTGGAGTCTGGCCACTTTCCTCTGCTGCTCACTGGATATTTTTGGATTATTATCCATATAATTGTGTGGGAAAATCCCATTGTTCTCATTTGCGTCTCCCAGGCACACCTCCTCCTTTTAAGTGGGGATCCACCTGCCAGTCCCCTCTGAGGCCTTCCCCAGACCACAGCATCAGTTCACTGATGTTACAGGTTGTTGTGGAAATAAGGGGATGCTGCACAGACATGACCCAGGCCCAACTTTTTGACATGTGTTGTTGCCATCAAGGTACAAAATAAACCACTTTCTCAGTTTATAATAATATGATTAGAATTATTATCCATTCATTCATTCATTCATTCATTCTCTGCCGCTTATCCTTTTCAGGGTTTTCATTAAAACTTCAGAGAGCCTCCGAGGTTTTCTGCAATTATAGATTTGCAGTTTGGGATAGCGAGCAGGTAAATAATTAAAGTGCGCCATGCTGATAAATATCAGCCATTTTTCTGTGCTGTAACTTTGCATTTTCCTGATGTCTGGTACTTTAACTCTAATTTCACTTGTGTAAAATTCACCACTGGTGATTGCAGAACTTGAGGCTGTCTACTTCTTGCCCTAGTTTCTACAGGTAGGTCAAGCTGACAGACCTGCTTCATGCAAATTTGACAGGGCATCTCCATAACTCCCTCCTTGGCCCCTTGAATGAGGATTTTATTACCATGACAAAAGCCATGTGAGGCGTGGTTTAAATATAGCACTGATTAACAAAGCTGTTCAGCCATTTATCCCCTAATACGCTGAGCTCTTGTGCTGCCGATTCATTAGTTTGGTGTTTTGAAAACCATCATCGCAATTGCAAAGAAGGAGCACTCGAGCTGGCCCGCGTCCCTTCTGTTTTTCCCTTATTAATATGTAAAATTATTCAGCAAGGTCCTTCAAAATCTAATCACGCCATCTCTCCTGACGGGTCACCTGTGGCGTCAATAAGGCACGCGTTGTGAGCTTTTATGGAGCAATCAGATCGTACGCTCAGAAGGCTGCGCGCACTCATGTGAAGAAACATTAGGGCATGGAAATAAAAATCTGGGTCTGAAACTATTTAAGGAAAATCTGGCCGGTGATGTCACTGCGCTGATGTCATCTGAGGCGTCATTCTGGGGCAAAGGAAGAATTTCAGGTCATCTTGTTTTGAAAAATTACAGAGATTTGACAGAAAATTAAGACCGTTTTGCTTTAGTTTGTAGCTGCCCAGTGTTGTTGTTGTTGTTATTGTTTTTTTTAATGTCTTCTTATTGAATCGTCTCTCATTTCAGTGTTATTTAACGATAGAAACCTCTGCAGAAGCTTGTAGCTGATGCAATCCTCATAACCCAGATGAGATTAAACAACTCGTTGTTTGCCTCTAAATGTGGCATTTAGAGGAGAAATTCAGTAGCGGTTATGAAAGGTTTTTAGCCTTGCCAAAGAAATAAAATAGAGAATAGAGCGACATCTGCTGGCCACAGAGATACATCACAGCCAGAAATAATATTTTATTTACAAGATTAAAAGAACGGGTTAAAAGAAAGTTTGTAAAAATAGCAATGACAATAATAATTCTGAAGTAATGTGATTGACTTTTTTTTTTACTGTGTGCATTTAGTTTTATTCTTTGTGGGGGTTTTTTCTTTTCTTTTCCTTTTTAAAATTTCCTGTGGCTTCATCAACCAGAAACCACATCACACTTTGATGCTTCGCTTTTACTGGAGGCAATGCAGTGTGTATTAACCCAGCGAATGCAGGATTTCATTCTTTTAGATCAAAGTTCGGATTTCACAATGGAAGCAAACAAAAACAAGCTTTAGAATAAATTTTATTTTATTTTTTTATTTTTTTATTTTGCATTTTCAGTATATGTTTTGCTCTACAATAGCTTATTCACAGACAAAGACAAGAAAATCAATCTGAAGATTTGATGGTTTGAAAATAGATTGATACACCAAGAGATCTGCTTGGTTATACTGTTATTAAAATGTTCATTTCACACTCGGTTATGCTGATCTTGGGGTGGTGGCATTCTTCGACTGGATGGATTCAATGATTTTCTTTACCCACTGCATGGTTGGATCAGCACAGAGTTGTTTATCACCCACCGTCTTTAAGCTAAAACAGAGACAAAAAATTAATGATACTGACAACTTGTATATTTTTTTTAAATATATCTGTAAGCATACTAGATATATACTAGTCTGCTTATTTTGAACTGTGGAGTCACTTACAGCACGCCTTCCATTGCACACCGTTTGTCTGTGTATTCAAAGCTCGTCACTCTTTTGGCTGGAAAACGTACTTGGAGGAACTGAAAGCAGCATTTTTCCGGACCGAATGTGCCTGAAAACATTATAGAGATATAAAGAACTATTAAAAGAAATCCAAGTGGAAAAATATGTCACTATATCACCGTAAAATTGTTTTTACAGTTGGCTGTTTTGTGTGTCTGTGAACTTTTCAAAATCACAGGACTATGATTGTTGCAGTAATGTTGTGTTAAAAGGCCTCAGTTCAGTTTGTCTGTATTTTTAAGAGTAACAATGTCTTTCATTTTAGCTTTTGTTCATCCAAGACTTCTTTTTTAAATCAGTTCCTTTTTTGGCCTTTCAGCAAAAACGATCACGCTTAATTAAAAAAAGTTCAAATGACCAAATTTTGACTTTTGAAAGACAGAAAAGGAGGAGCAATTTGCCCTTTACGAGAAAAATAAGTAGCATGCAGTCATCTTACTGTCAGACGTAACGAGAGACGACAAAAGAACGATGCAGGCCATCAGAATGACGGGGTTCTTCATCATCATCATTTTCTTCTTTGTTGTTGTCCTGCTTGTTTCTGTTTGTCTCTTCAGCCTGCTTGCTCACCTGCACAGCTCGGTGTCTGTCTTCTTTCACACAGCCCCTCTCCCTTTTATTAAGCTGATATCATATGCATGTGTACGCGTGTGCACATACGTGCATGCGTCTCTGTGCAGAACATGTACAAGGTAGCAGATCAAGTTCCATTACAAAAATATATGAGTTGCAACTCCCCAACATGCAAACAAAGTGCGGTTATGTGGTCAGCAGGGGAAAGAAGAATCGGGGGAGGAGGGCAAATGATGCTGTGGTTGAAACCTGTTTCTCTGAAATTGAAAACACAACTTCTCCACCTGAGTCACCTAATGTTGCTGTATGTGTGAGCGTATCTGTACTTGAGCATATGCATAATTGTGCATTCTGCAGATGCATTGCGGTTTTAAGCTTGTCTCATTGTTACAAGATAAGATAAGATGAGTTAAAATAAAATAAGATAAAATTACACATATTTGGGTGTAAATGTGTCAGAAAAAATAAGTTGTTTCCCGGCCTGATCAAATTTCTGGTGTATTTTTTAAGAGTGGCTCTCTTTCAAACTAAAAAAAATAATAATCAGGTTTTGCAACCACAACCTGTCTGCCAGCGGCTTTGTAGATTTTCTGACCGTAGTTACATCTATTAGAAAGCCTTTTTCTGGCTTATTCACAGCATTTATGACTAAACTGATGCTAATGCAAACTCTTGCTTTGAAATCCAAACACCGGCAGCATTTTATAATAATGCCACACTATTGAGCATTACTACAGTATTAGTAAGTGGTTAATTCATCATTTATAAAGCATTACTCCACTTTCTCATGCGATTTATAAATATAGATATATTATTATGACTATGATTATGACTAAGATTGTGATTATTACTAGCAGTGATGTAGTAATAGTGATAGCTGTACATGGTGTAACCCTTACAAATGGATAAACATATCTGTATTCATAACTGGCACACTTAGGAGAAGTAATTAAGCACTTACTAACACCTTACTAATATCTTACTAATACTTAATGGTGTGACATTATTATAAAGCAGCATCGGATATAAACACTGTTAGGGTGGAGATGAGTGCTGTGGGATTGAAAGGTATGCACAAGAATGGGTTTGTGATTCTAAAATGTTCCGGTTTTTGTACTCGTATCCTGTTCTTAGAAGTTGTTAATGTGTTTTAAAGGTTTTTCAGAGATAACAGGAAACGATGGGATACATATGTTGTAGTTCCTGGTCCCCACTTTACTAACCTTTAAACCACAGGAAGTCCACTGCTCTCTACTGAGATAGCAGCACAGTTTAGGCAATAAATAGCCACCGAAACTCCAAAGTAGGTCAATATCAAACAGCTGCTATGACACACGAGACAAGATCATAATGGAGGTGGTTTTAATGTGTGAAGGGAATTTTAATATCAGGCCAGCATCAGCAAATCACATCTCTGCCAAGTCATATTACTAATTGTTTGATTTTTATCTCAATATTTGGTGATCACATGCTGATGTTATCGGTGTGTCTGAGCTGTTTGCACAATAAAAATGTGGTTTGGGGTTTGTATTTGTACAACATGTTTAGATACTTTGTTTCTTTCAGTATGTATAGATAAAGATAAAATATCGAGAGGGAAAATCTGAATATATTTATTATAATTTTAATGAGTTGGGGATGGAAACAAATTTTAAAAAAAGAAAAAAGAAAACCCCCCATGAGGCTGACTTCAGCAGAACTGCACCCTACACTAGCTCGAACTGAAACCTGTGGTTTGAAACAGGCAGGAGTGCATTTTAATATAAATGCATACATGTGCATGTGTGAAACCCAGTAGAGTAACACATCTGCTTCGACAATAGAATTTCACTTATTTGTAACCACCACGGGGGAAATTTTACTGTCATGTATCTAGTCACTGGATCAAAGTTAGAAGGCCTCAAGAGGGTTTATTGTAGATGTACATATAAAGCTTGTGACCAGTAAAAACATAAGACATAAATATAAAATGGCTTTAGATGATGTCCTGTTGTTGTAGACGAAATACAGTCATAAACATTTCAGACTTTTAATTTCAGTCTTTGATGACTCAGGAACGGTTCAAAGTCTAGTTTCTATTTTTTTGGTGATGGTGCAGAAAGGTTTTGTTCCTCAGGAAAGAACCGAAAACCTGCACAAGACATGACATGACATGATATTCGAGACCAGCGAGGTTTTAACGGAAAGTCTGAAGCGGAAAGCCCGCTTGCAGATTGGATTGAAGAGGCGGGACTTGCCAGCACCACAGGTAATGAACACCACAGGTTGTGCTATCTTAACCTCGGAGTTTTCCCCTATGATTTGGTGACAGGAAAAGTCTCCATGTTCAAAGTTCACCTGACAACAGATTTAAGTGATTTAGCCGATTCAAAATTAAAGTGTGTGACATGATGTAACGTAACGCCATTAACGTATTACCTCGTTAGGCATCTTTTAAGTTCTGTATGATAAATTTAAAGCAAACTCAGGTTTTGTCTTATTCTGATGTTTGCAAAAGTCACCTTTTTTCTGTATCTAGCATTGAAATTTCAGCTAGATTACCTAAAAACTACCATATTTCATGAACATGATGGATGGTACTATAAACAAATAGATTTTATGAATTTTGATAGAGTGCTAGATTGCTTTTATTTTAAAACTGAAAAAAGGTGTCAGTCTTGCAAGATGAATCCACTCTCTAGGGGATAAACAAAGAAAAGAAGAGGTTTAATGGAAGCGTCGCAAAGAATAATGCATGGATACTTATAGGAAAAGAAGAGGAATGACTGATCACAACCCAGACATGAAAAAAGATGCTAAATGGGTAAAAGCAGAGTGAAGCAAAGCCAGTGGTTTTCTGCTGAGAAAGAAGAATATAGTAAATGACAAACACAGGGACAGATGCAGGAAATCACAACATGAGTAAGGTGCTGAGTCGCCATATTTCAACATTTTGACAGCGATGTCAAACATCCTGCTCTGAATTATCTGTGGGTTCTCAGTTGGCCTGAGATACAAATTATTTTCAGAGAAGCAAACCACCAAACGACACACACCAAATTCAGTTTTTACCACTACATTGCTGTATTATACACCGACACAGTCAAACACCAGCGACACACCAGGACTTAAAAACAATCCAGGACTCCTTTGGCTTCATTCAAACTGGAACATTAATTTTTTTATCCAAACGAAAGCGATTGCTTAAAAAAATTATCTGTATTAAAAAACGTAATTAAAAAAAAACAAAAACAGATGAATGTGTAGTTTCATTGTTGGGGTTTTTACCTTACATTATAACTTGGCTTCAGGCAACTGCTGTTGTGATTTGACATTATATAAATAAAACTGGATTGAATTAAATATATAAACGCCTATCTTAAAAATAAGATGTGTTGCTGACCATTAGGTGGCAGTGAGGATATGTAGAGAGGTGTTTTTTCTTTGCTCTTTTACATTTTTACGCAGCTCGCAGTGCTGTCCAAAAGTCCGGATCCACCCCTCATTTGTTTATACTTTTCTTCCAAGAAGCCAAACTTTCTATTGCTCAAGTGCTCTTGGGCAACAGTTCTTCAGGTTTTCTGAAAGCCTTTCAAAATTTGTCTTTGGACATTGGCTAATTTTTCACTCATTTCCAGTCCAGTCCCTCCAACTAAAGACTGACCTGTAAATCATTCAAACGTCAAAACGGCAACAAACTGAAGGGATCAACCGATGTTGTGTCTGCACATAACAGATAACTTATCAAAGAACCAATTTTACATTGTATTTGTTAGTAGTAGCAAAATATAAAGAAACAAGTCTTGATAAATAATTATCACTCAGGTAAGGAAATCCCTGAAATTTGATTGTGTTCATCTGGATGTCGTGTTTTAAGTGGGAGAAACATTTTGGCAGTAACCCGACTTCTTCACTGTTAGCTGACTCCACGTTTCCCCAACCTTATAAAAGGCACAATGACTGAAACTAGCACTACTGACTAACAATGGTATTTATCTTAAAAATAAATACAAGACCGTATTTACTTTTAAGGGTATTTTGTATAATTTCATTTTTTTTCTATTTTAAAAGGTACTTTAAGAAATGTTTAGTGCAGTAAAAAAAAAAAAAAGTTCTGTTATTTACATTATTGAAACTCATTTTAATATACTTGTCATAATTTGACGTAGTGTTATTATTTTTAGTACAATATATTTTTTCCTATGTGGATCTAGTATATTTGTAGAATTCATTTAATTGTTTAGTAAAACAAACAATGACAATTTAAAAAATAGTGTTTTTTTAAACAGAAAATAAATGTATTCAAAAAAGTTGTATATTTATTCAAATTGTTATGTCTATAAACAGTTATAACCTGTTACTGTAATGCAATACAATAATATAATACAAATAAAAGTTTGAAAAATAAAATAATGAAAATTTAATGAAAATGAGAACTTATTTGACCCTGAAGAAGAGGTCAGAGGTGCAAAGTAATATATCTAGATATTTTAAATCTTTACGCCGTACTTTCGATGTAAGTTATAAGCAATGACAACCAATTAGTCATTAAGCTGGTTTTTAATGACCTCAATGGATGTAATCCAAATTTAATGGATTGTTAACATGACCTCATTCTACACCTCTGCAAAAGTTTTATAAGAATTAACTCAAGATTTTTTGTGAGCTATCGTGTTTACAAATAGAAAGAATGACACACATGAGCCCAGTCAAGAAGAGAAAATCTTACATGGATCTAATGAGGGCTGGCTCAAGACGTGTGCACAGTACTGTACATTTTTGTTTCTACATTTGTATTTTTATTGTATTTGGAAGAAGCAGATCTAACAGGTACGATGGAGCTTCTGTCAGTACTTAATGCGACTGGTCTGCTAAAAGTTCAGTCATTCAAAATAAATGGTAAATGGCCTGTATTTGTATAGCTTTACTAGTCCCTAAGGACCCCAAAGCGCTTTACACATCCAGTCATCCACCCATTCACACACACATTCACACACTGGTGATGGCAAGCTACATTGTAGCCACAGCCACCCTGGGGCGCACCGACAGAGGCGAGGCTGCCGGACACCGGCGCCACCGGGCCCTGACCACCACCATGCTGTAATTTTATTACAAACTACTGTATGATTGCCCAGTGCACATCCTGTTTCTCTGTTAAGGAAAAAAACATTTAAGAATCAGCATACACCCTCTCCTCTCTGCACATCCTCTCCTCTCGTCACGGTGATCTTTGACCGCTTCAGATAACGGATGCTCATTCATCAAAGGATACGGCGTTCCCTCAGCGTAGCGGTGCTCCACGACAACGAGTCTGCCTACAGGAAGAAAAAGAAATCCCACTCTGCTTTACACTCAGACATCAAACCCACCATGAGACAATTAAAGGATAAATCAGAACTACAGTGGAGTGGAGGGGGACGACTGGTGGGAAGTGACTCTGAGGTAAATTTAGGCCTAAGCAGTGCCAGGAGACACCTCCGTGGGTCTAAAGATGGCAAGAATTTTATTTTTATCGCATTACTTAACATGTAAAAACAGTCGGCCAATGCGACTTCTCACACAGTAAGTTATGATTAGAATAACTGCCTGTAAAAGTAGCTGAATCAGAAACATCTGTAGGGAGCTGTGTATATCTGCCTTTAGATGATGTGTTTGAGTTTGTGGGAATACTGAAACATTACTGTGGCACAATGCATTAAATCTTGTCTGAACGTGAGAAGTGACTGCAATACTGATGTTTAGCTGCGGTCCACGCCTGAATAAATAAGACCTGCTGTCAGCAGTTGAGTCAGTCTGGTGCCTGCTGTCTCTGAAAAACATAACGTTCCCTGATATCATATCAGAGGATTCCTCATTCTGACATCTCTTATGTAACTCTGACCAAACCTTTGTTTCCACAGACAGCTTGGGTGGACACGCATCTGAAACAAGATCTCCATACAGAGAGACAGATTTAGCCACATCAATGAATTTATTACATACTTGCCATCATATTTAGCTCGTATTTGACCGCCAGAGGCATTATGATTATTAATGTCAAAGCTAAAAATGGTTTGTCCTGCTTCGCGTCAGATCAAGAAGACTCTAGTCGCACCTTGCCATTTCTATCTAAGATTTTCACAGAGAAACTTCCTGGAAGGGAATTGTTTGGGGCTGGAAATCCTGGGAAAGTTAAAAGAATGTGAAACTGATAACTAACTGATACCTGTGCCCAAGGACACTTCAACATACAGACCAGAGGAGCCGGGCATTGAACCGCTGTTTGTCCACCGGAACACAAGGGCCAAAGGATTCTGAGGTCAAAGGTCAGACTTGTTCGTGAAGAGATTTTTTGGGAAAAAAAGGCATGCGTGTGGTTGTTTTCACAGGATGTCCACCCCGTCCTTGGCTTCAGTTTTAAGCCAGGGGGGAGTTCAAGGAATGGTCACCAGGATTTGGGATTATACTCTACACATACTCACACACATAGAGTCATATATGCATACATGCATGCATATAACACTGAGGCTGCGTCCACACTACCCCAGATAAATTTGAAAACGGTGTTTTCGTCTGAAAACGCTCCGCGTCCACACTAGTGTTTTCAGTCGTTTTCACAGGGTTGAAAACGGCTGAAATCGCTTACGTTCCAGTGCTGCGCATGCGTGAAACGCAAGACGATTCGACCTGCCTCATTTCTGTCTGTCGTTTGTTTACTTTCTCTTTGAAACGTCGTGGCAAAATGTCGAGGAAAAGCACCGAGTTTTTTAAATGGACTAATATGAGGGGGAGTTGTTGCTGCGAGTAACACAAAAGTACAAAGTTGCAAAAGCGAGTGAGAATTAAAGAATTTGAAGAAAAGCTATCGGGAGCATGTACAGACTGATATAAATCTTTAGTAGGGCTGTCAGAATCGAGAGCAAACAAAACAACTGCTGTGTGATGCCCTCAGCTATCTTAGTTTAATTGGTCAATTGACTGCATCACATGACTAAAATGTGTCATCGTTTTCGAAAAGGCTCCGGGTTCGCTGTCCACACTGCGACGCGAAAACCACGGTTTCAAATGTATCCGCTTTGGAGAGCGTTTTCAAAACGCTGCGTTTTACTTGACCGAAAACACCGTCTCGGTGTGGACAGAAGGCCAAAACGGAGAGAAAAAGATGCGTTTTCAAACGAAAATGTGGACATGGCCTAACACTCACACACCAACTGTCATGTGACGGACAAACATGACATCAAATCATTTAAAGTGTTGAGCATTGTCTGTATTTTTGATACTTCGCTTAAAGCCATTCAGAGACTTTGGTACATCCTTATCTTTATGTTAGAGATAGGCACTGAATGCAGGCAGTACATATGTCTGACTCTGTGATCACTACTTTAAATTCACTACCTGACAGACACACGGCTTAAAGACAAGATTTCCTGTATTAATTAAATGAATTTAAATAAAATACTCTCAGCAATAACAAAAACGAAGTTGAACGGCTGTGTTCTGTTTTGCTGTCGTCCTTTGCTTCTCACACTTTGTGTCCATGGACACCGAACGCAATTAGCAGCCGGGTGTCACCACTCGGCCGACCCGGTGACTGCTACACCCTCTGCCACACTCACACTGCATGACTCACAAGTGGATGTGCCAACTAAAAAGGGTTGGAGAGATACAGTGGGAGATCCCTGGTGCGGTCCTTTTTATAGAAAGGTGACCTATCAAAGAATTGAAGGAAAAACCCGAAGCCCTGAACCCTAAGGGTGATTTGTTGGTTTGGTTCACTTACAGGGAAAGGTGATGAAAGATTTCTGTTTTGGTCTCTTCCAAGGCCTCCATCTGACCATATGGGAAACAATGACCGATGTGTTAGAGAGCGCTTCCCTCCAACAGAGTCTCAGACTCATTGTTGAGCAGCACCGACGCTTCCTGAGACACTTCAGTTTGTAAATTAGCATTGTTTGCCAGTGGAAACAGTGACACATCATGTCCCTGTCACAGCACTATAGTGACTCCTATTGGCTGGTCAAAGAGATGATGAATATAGCAGTGTGATATAGCAGCGTGAACTTTCCACAAGTTGCGTCCTCATGGTGAATCTCATGCTTGGCAGATGAAAAGAAGCAGCTACCATGAGTATGTGTCATACAGGCAGGACATGCCTGTTTCCAGGCCAGCTCAGATCAGGAGTGAGAGGATATGCAAACGTTCAGAAACGAGGAGCACTTGGCCTCTGACCTCAAGAGTCGTAGGTAGCGTTTTAAAATGAGATCATTCAGAGATGAACATGGAGAACACAGGCCATTTTATTAGGTACACCTTACCAGCACTGGTTTGGACCTCCTTTTGCATTCAGAGCTGTCTTAATTATTCACATACTGACATGATAGCATCACACAGTTGCTGCAGATTTGCTGCACATCCATGATGTAAATCTCCCGTTCCACCTCATCCCAAAGGTGTCATGTTCAAGAAACCAGCTTGAGATGATGTGATGCTGGAAGCACTAAAGCAGCCATCAGAAGACAGGTACTCTGCCGCACAGTTAGGCCCAAATTGAGCCATGAAAATATCATTACATAAAACCATTACACCGCTACCAATGGCCTGAACCATTGATAGACAGCAGTGTATATTTTCCTGACTTATGTTGTCCCTGTTTTGGTGAGCCTACACGCACTGTAGCCTCAGTTTCCTGTTCTTAGCTGACAGGAGTGGCACCTGGTGTAGTCTTTATGTTATGTTATGTTATCCTTTTGCATTATTTAATATTGTATCATCTTTATATTTATTTGATATACTTTGGTTGTATTCAGACTGTATGTGCATACTGTACATGATGCATTTAGTCCTCAGTATTTAACTTAACTTTAACTTTTAAAGTTTAACGTTTAACGTTAAGTTAAAACTTTTTATTCTTGTATTCATGAGTCAAATTCTTTTAAAGACCATTAGATGTTGGTTAGTAGAGATCACATTAAGGCTGCAATTCTCACGTCACCATCCTCTGTGACATATGAGATAAAGAGCATCACCCCCACCCAACGCTCTTCCGGGTTTGCTCGAGTGGATGAAATGAATCCTGATGTACGGCTTCCTCATGCGTACTTCTCCACCAGATAAACATAGGCATCAATCACGCGCATCCACTGTACTCAAACACAGGTGCATGTTCATACATCACCGCTGACAGATGCGCCATGTTTAGTAGAACAAGGGGATCAGCTCAGAATACGCTGTTCTTTCCTGCTAAAAAGACAAACAATGAACCAAAAACAGAGACAAACACATTTCAGCATGTTTTTGCCATTCTTGGAATACTGGATTCCTTCTTCCTGCCTGTTTATGTCTATTTCTGGTTCACATCCATCAGCCAGTCGTAGAAGTCCACAATTTGCAGGAAAGAGAAAAATAGTGGACTTGAAATAGGCTACACAGAGTTATTTATGTTTCTGATCACAAATTTTTGCCTGTCATATGTTATGTGTTTTTCATGATCTAGGGGTGCTTCTCACACACTAAAAATATTCACTAAAAAGAGCATATGCAGTTTGATTTGCATTATTAAACATGAAACATCCCTCTGGGTTCTTAAAATGTAAAAAGTTAACGCTTACAAGACTAAGCTACACACATAATGTTAATATGAAAACATATTACGGTGAAGGATCCACGTGTGTGTGTGTGTGTGTGTGTGTGTGTGTGTGTGTGTGTGTGTGTGTGTGTGTGTGTGAGCGCATGAGAAAGAAAGGGAGAGAGTGATGGAGGTCAAGGTGCAACAGACAGGAAATGGGGGACAAAAACAGAACTTCCTGTGTGCGAGAAAAGAGAGCTGCATCTTCACTTTATGTGGTATATGTATATGTGCGTGCGTGTGTGCGCACGTGTGCATGTGTGTGTGTGTGGTATCTTTTAGGAGAAATTTAAGTCATAATACAGAGGAATGTTTTGGCTTCCTGTCAAACATAAACCGCATACATACATACATACATACACACATACACATGGAAGTCTCTAGATAATAGAGTAATGTCTGTGGTCCCATGCTTGGTTTCCTGTCACTTGGAGCTCGTCTCACGCTGTGGTCCACGTCAGATACACTTGCAAAGCAATCTGGAAATGTGCCCTCATGTGCCGCACAAAATCTTTTTAAGAATTTAGTCAGAGAAGACATTATCACCAGTTAAGCATGTGTTTGGTGTTACATAGAAGGGAAAACCTCCCTGAACTGAATCTGAGATAAGAACAAGCCCCTGGAGAAAAGAAAGACAGTTTCCATACTGTACAGTTTCTTCCACCCTATTTTTTATTGGCTGGGGGCTTAAAAAACATGCTTTTTGTACATTCATAGAATTCCTTGAATGCATTTCATAGATCAGCCTTTCAAGTTTCTGGAAAAACGTATGTGAAAAAGAAAGCAAACCCTCTTAAAGGTTATACTTATCAGGCCATATTATTTATTCAACAAATACTGACCCTATTAATGCTTTTTATTTTATTATTTTTATTATTTTTATTTTTTATTTTATTTTATCCTTTAGAAAAGGATAAAAATGCACCATCAGCAAGTGTGAGCACGTCGATTAAAGTAGAAGTTTTGACAGTTTGATGAACTGAAGCATTCAGGCGTGTGTTAAGTCAATGCCAAGGAGGATAGACATCAGCAATGATCTTACAAGAGCAAGTGTTCATCAATCTAGGAAGGGTTATAAGGCCATTTCCAAAGAATTTCAAACCTGTCATTCAACAGTGAGGAAGATTATTTACAAGTCGAGAATATTCAAGACAGATGCTAATAGTCCTAGGAGTGGATGCCCCACCCATTTCACCCCAAGACTGATTGTGCAAGACTCAAAGAAACTGCAAAAAAAACCAAGAGCTTCTTCCCAGACTCTACAGGCCTCGGTTAGCATGTTACCTGTTAAAGTTCATGACAGTACAATTAGAAACACACCAAATAAGTAGGACTTATTTGGAAGAGTTAGCAGGAGAACTTCTTCTTCTCTCTAAAAACATCGTGGCAACACGGCGTAGCTTTGCAAAGCTGCGTCTGAACAAACCACACGACTTCCAGACCAAAGTGACGTTGTTTTGCTATAATGAACAGCGCCACGTTTGGAGATAACCAAACACAGCATGTCAGCGCAAACACCTCACACCACCTGTCAACCACGGTGGTGGAAGTGTGATGATTTGGGGCCTTTTTTGCAGCAACTAGGATTTGGGTGCCTTGCATTTACCGAGTGAGCCATGAACTCCTCTGTAGACCAAAGTATGTCATCTGTTGGCCAGTAAACAGATCACATGTTACTGGTCCAAACTGGATCTTAACTACAGAACAGTGATCCCAAGCGCGGCATCAAATTTACAACAGAACGGCCAAAGGAGAAACGAATCAAGATGTTGCAATGATCCAGTCATCAACTATAAGAAACCTGTGCATAAACAAATGCCTGCAAACTGTATAAAAGGTCTACAATTCCCTGACAGCAATGTGTGAGACTGAGAAAGTCATATAGAAAACGATGACTTTAAGTTGTCGCTGTTAAAGGTGGTTCTACGAGCTAATGAATCATTGTTTTTCACATCCTCCTTCTGCATTTCGACAGTCTAATGCGTTGTTGTTCCTCTGAGATGTATTTAAATCATTTCCATACCTGGTAAGGACCAGATGATTTTTTTATTTCTTTATGTTCTGATACACAGAACCTTAGACCTGAAAGAGGATCTACTTTTCCTCTGAAATGAAAATTCCTCTAAAAATCTACACGTGTTTGGTTACAGTTCAGTTTACTAGAATTAATCTGAGGACTTGCAAATCAGAGAAATGATGTCAGAGTCTTCTGGCTTCCAGTGTTGCAGCTATAATTGCACTAAAATAATTTATAGCCATTTTTCCAAATCTTTTCCTCAGTTTCTTTGGTGGGCGGGTGCAAAATATATACTGCACATGATTTCCTTTTTGAAAACAGAGTCAGCACTTAGATAGTTGTTACACATGAGTTTTATTACACTGTCGGCCTGTTTACATTGACAGAAAAGCAGTGAAGGACAGACTTAAGTACTGCATCACCAGCATAAAAACAGCCAAAATACCGTAACGCTAGTGTTTCCACTTAATGTGTTTACACAGGGTCTGAAAACAACTTGTGAATTTGACGAGAATCCACATCCAAGTCTTTTTTTTTCCCAGTCCAATCTTGCACACCTCCGAAACTTGAGCCGTAACGGGATAACGCCTGTGCGATTTCCCAACTCGAGTTAATGGAATGCAGTAAGTCTTCTTATGTGCATTTGATTCACAGTAAAGCACGAGGGTCAGAAAACGGCCATGAGCTGGAAACATTTCGATGAAGACATGCTTAAGCTTTTTGTTGCCATGTGGGAATCCAGTTTTACTTATTTGAGTTGGGTTATCTAATGATACACCCAATAAAACATCTGTTAACAAACATGAACATGGTCCTAACATGCTATATTTATGGAGACACACTCACACACACAGGTACTGGTGTGTCAATAGAGTGATGGATTGGAAACATGGCAAAGAAGAATTACATTTATTACATGTATACAATTTCAATGTGTGACATGGAAAGTTTCCAGCAAAAACACATAGAACAATGTTAAATGTGTCAATTAGTGTCATCACAATAAAAACAAACGGTGCTTTCAGACTATTACTTTTGGTTATACTACATTATTTAGGAAGGTGAAGAATAACTGATCAGTTTTCAGTTGATAACCCACTAACATACTCCACCCTCAGTAGTTTTAATAATGTTTCTCTTATGAATATATACTGTATATACTACAAATAATAACACTGATAACATGTGGTCAGATACCATTGTACATACATACAATAACCAGGATGTGTCCACACAGAACAATAGATGCGTGTCCATTCAAAATTCAAAGTCCGACCAAAGCGGTTATTCAGAGCATGCTGTCGCGCTAGTTTCCAAACAACACCCATAATATGGTCTGTTATTATAATCTCAGTATCAGCACGTGTTAATGAGAATCATACAGGTTCCTTCGTCCAAAGCAAAAGGTCGAGCAGCACGTCACATTTAATACGAAACGCAGGCCTGTTCCTCTTTAGGATGTCGTTTTCATTCTGTTGTCTGTATGTGCGCATTATCTCAAAGTACAAGGAATGTAAAATCTTCTGGTTTACATTTAAAAACACATAATTTAATTTGGATTTACTTCTTAGAGTAAACTGAATACTAATAATCATCATAATAATAAATCGGTTTGACCAAAGGTAAAGTTTTAACAGAAAAAGACTTTATTTTTGTCTTCACATTGTTGCAATATTTCTCTTTTTTCCAGTAGTTTAGTTGAACGTACATATATGTCTTTATATTCCAGTGTTTCTTCTTTTGCACATGTCTAACACCTGTCCTACTCCAACAAGTATTCTGCTTTAATTCTGTAAAGCTGAGAGCCATGGTTTGCATTCTTGAAACACTAATAAAAGCTATTTAATTTTATAAAATTAATCTTATCTGGTTTAATCCTAATGAAGAGGTAAACGCACTTTGTTTTTTATTTTTTTGTTACTCACAGCTTGCAGCCAGTATGCTAACAGTCTCAGTCGCGTGAAGATACATTTGAATGCATTGGCAGCTTAAATTAGGAAATTAAGACTACAGATCAGACGATGACAGCAACAGAACAGGAAGAAGACTTGAAATGAGCTCTACTTGTGTTAAATTGTTTTGTCTTTGTTCTTGTTGTTGCTACAGGATGACTCCTTTTCTATTAAAGAACATTTTCTCTGGGGAAGGGGGAGGGGGCTACCTATGGGTTCTAGGGCTGAGTAGGTCATTACGGGTAATCTGAATTACATTTATTCAGCTATTTTCCTCTTGGAAGGAGGCACCAGGTGTCCAGGCAGCTCTGATGGTAGTTCATGTCCCTCAAGTTTCACCTTTATCAGATGATTGGCTAAAGCAAACTCCTCATCGTCGAGCATGCCGTCCTTATCGATATCTGCCAGCTTCCAGATCTTGCCCAGCACTGTATTGGGCAGTTTTGACTTGACCATCTCCTTCTTGGCGTTGGCTCCGGTCACCTTCCCATTGACAGGAGATAATGTGTAGAAAATCTCGTCGTAAGCAGGTTTGTCGCGAGCGACGACCCACTCCGCTTCGTCGATGCCTTCGCCGGCTCCTTCGCCGTACCCGTGACCGAATGGGCCGTCCAACGTGCCGTCAAACGCACCGCCCTTCACTACTGCGTTGGGCCGCTGGGTTTCCTCTTGTCGGACCAGGACCATTAAGCCGGCGATGTCATTGGCTAACATGTCATCGACCGCCTCCAAGAGTTTAGGTTTTAGAGGCTGGAATTTGTTGAGATCCTGAGCTTGGAGTTGGTCCTGGAAAAAACACAAGTTTGTCTCAAGTTAGGTTATAATCTATATATAAACTATACCCTCAGCACAGATAAAGATCGTTTTAAAATACACATCTGTAAAGAATGCTGATGTAGTCAATCAAATGTTCCAGAAGTATTCTATAAAATTACTTAAGTCACTGAAGTAACAATAAAATATGCTTCAATAAAAGTTTCACTTTAGTAATATTCACAAGTACAATTAGGTAAGCATTACACAGTTCAAGTAAATAGCCTGGTACTTATATCACTATAGCACTCAAAGTGCTTTCTACTACAAGCCTCACTCACACAGATTAATCTATACCCTTTTTGTTTTCTACACTTTTATATAACATAATGGGAAGAATTTAATAAGCCCTTACTTCCTCCTTCTTCTTTTCAAACATAAAATGGTCAACATTTTATGTTTTTTCCATGTGAATTTGATGGATTTCAATGATTTTGTGTTTATTTATTTTTAGTGCATTGATACTTGTTATTTATGTGTTCAAAGCAAAGATTGGATTGACAAACTGATTGATTACATTCAAAAATACTCTGATGGATGTAATATCTTGCCCAAGGATACTTCAGGAGGAGCTGGTGATCAATCTACCGACATACTGCTTGATAGCTGCACAAGTGATGTACATGAGTTAAAGTACTCAGTTAGCACTCTACTTTCAATGGAACTCTGTTTCATCCCATTTGTAGCCACAAAATATCTTAAAGTACATAAAGGAAAATCGAGTATTGTTCCAAAGATCAAAAAAAGAAAATAGAGAAACACAAAATACAGAGTGGTATACAACGTTATGAGAAGCTTATTGAAATGTACAATATGGCCCACAACATCAGAGGCTGACAGTTCTCTGTGCAGTAGGGATTAAGATCAATCTTATATGACAATAATTATAACAACAATAAGTTAATAAAGACCAATTATCAACATTTCCCTCATCAGTTAAAGTCTCTGCTGAGTGTGTTGTACTTCAGTGGTTAGCTCAGGAAACGGTAAAACTCTGTGACTCTCTGACTGTTACTACTCTCTCTATTTCACTCCCTTGTTAGATTTTTAAAAAAACAAGACATCAGCTAAAATTGCAATTAACTAACGCTACTCGTGTAACTTAAAATCAGTGAAGCCCTTGCATTCATTCCAATCATGTCAAAACCTCATTTACTAAACCTTAATCCTTTGCTTCACTGCTTACCTGCATCTTTTTCAGATTAGGAAAATCTCCAGGTGATATCTGGTGTTCTCTTTCGATGCGTTTGTAGATATCTCCAAGGCTGGCGATGAGCTCTTTCTTCTTGTTCTCCTTCCCAAACACAGCGGGCATCTCTTTTTTAAGTGAGCTGATGATATAAGCGTGGACCTGCAGATTAAGAGAGTTATCGATGACTTCACATGGAAAGTATAAGCAACTGTGTTTGAATTCATTAAGCTTTTATTTGTTATTCTTGTTATAGGTGCTAATTGATGTTTATTAATTGATGAGCAGGTACTAGGAGACTAAATTCTTTATAAATTTCAGTTAAAATGATTCAAATGGTTCCACTTCAAAATCGTGTCTGTTATAATATTCCACATTATGCTATAAAGCAACATCTAAGTATGCAGAAGTTAAGAGCTATATAAAAAAAAAGAAACTGTGGAAAAACTGAGCTTGGAGTAGGTAAAAACAGGATCAGTGCAGCAGAGGTAGTTAATTGTTAACTTTTTATGAGTGGGGAAAAAAGTCACCTATTAAATGTCATGAGATTGACTTGTTCTTTTTGTTTGTTCTTCCAAGGCCCACAAGACACACAGAGAAAAACTGATGCAAAAATGTGTGGAAGGAAAAGAAAAACATCTCTATCTGTGATATTTAACCAGACACACTACTAAAGCACTCTAATAAATCTATGAGCTCATACAAAGTAGATAATCAGATTACTTTAAAATAAAGATTATGTGTTTTATTGTCTTGGGTTCTCCTTGTAATGATTGAATTATATTTGTGCTTCTGACAAGTGGGTAAAATGTAACACAAGCCACTGTGACAACATTAAGCTTGAGGACACTTAATATTGCATAAACCAGATTAGTCATCCACTTTACTGTTACCTTTGTGGGCATTTCTTTTAATAATTAACAAATTCTAATTCACATTTGGAGTCCACTTTTCATTACAAAAAGGTTTTTCCTGGAAAAAGTGTTTAAACAATATTCAGCAGAAACTAAACGTGCAAAAAAAAAAAAAAGAAAAAAAGAAAATTTGTTCAGTCACTGCGGCGATACACGCATCTGGGTCTACCTCATGTCCTTGAAACTCATCACAAAACACACCAACACCCATCAGCTGTCTAACAGGAAAACTGTGCTCGACTCTCAGTGTGATAAACCTGTGCGTGTTTGACTGTGTGCACTTGTGCGTTTCCTCTGCTGTGTTTCCTCGAACTACAACAGGCAGCAGACTGTCGCCTACCTAACTTCCTGTCCATTGAGGAAATGGGAAACAATTCATTGTCATTTATCTAACTCTATTAGTTCTGCGAAACATCTCTTTCTGTCAAGGTTAACAGCTGAACAACACAGCTGAGCACAATAAATAGAAAGCACACAGATAAATCGGTGATACTGACAACTTAAACATGTCAGCATGGTGTAACAGCTCAGCACTAAATGTAGGAAATGTTGCGTAACATCTGCGTTATTTGCGTCAACTGTTTCGAACATCCTGTGTCGCAGGTGCTCCTCACCTTGGCTAGTCTTGCCCTCTTTATCAGATCATTGAGTTTTCTAAGTGCTGCATTTCTCGGTAAGGACTGGATGTCCTTAAATAAGTCCTGTTCCTCGGCCTCGAACAGCTTCCTGTTGTCAGGAATCAACAGCGGGTGGGACCAAAATGAACCGATATAGACGCGAATCACCTGTCAGTAAGGGAGACAGAACAAAAAATAAGTAAATAAAGTCAGAGGCAAACTGGACCATTCTTCACATAATATGCCATTAACAGTCCTTCAAATGGCCATCATTATGGATCATAGCTCCCCAGATATTATTTAAAAACATTAAATATAAAGTCTTTAAATACTCCTACAACCAGTTAAGAATTCTGCAACCTGTGAGCCCACAGGCTAGTCTGCAAACTTTGTCTGTGGGAGCCAGCTTACGTGGATATCAGATGACAAATATCTGGTTCAAAGCTCCCAGTTGCATCTGATGGTCTTTATTTTAAGAATCCAGATCAATAAAAAATACATGTACAATTGCCAGTGGTTTTAAAAATTCAATTTTGGCTAACGCAGCCCCTCTTTTAGTCTCCGTATTGATCTGCACCAACTCAACTCAGACTAGAAAAGGAAGTGTATAATCTTGTACCTCAGCCACAGATTTCACACATTTATGTGCAGATATCTATGTGGTTGCAAATATTAACAATCAAGTGCCTAATTTCATTATTTCACTCTAAAATTATTATTTCTTCAAAGCAATCTTTAAAAAACAACCAATCATTACAATTCTGTGATTTTGACATAGGTGAAAGGATCAATTACAGGCTTAAAACCGTATGAACGCCATCACAGAAACCCTCAGTTTAGCGTACCTCAGGTGTGTTGACTATTTTCCCCAGTGACCACATCAGAGCACCGTACACTCTCATCAGCTGCTGAGTCTCTATCTGGTCGGCCTTGTTAAGCACAACTCTGGAGAAAAAGACAGAAGAGAGCGGTGATGATTCTTATTACAAGCTACTCACATTAATATTGTATGGATGCCCAGGTACCAATGATATGGTATTTAAAAAAAGAAAGAAAATATTTGGTGTGAATTTAAGAATCCCACAGTACCTGATCTTGTCCTCATGGTTCTTTAGGGCCTTTATCACCTCTGAGAACTCATCAGAGATGTCCAGTTTGTGAGCATCAAACAGTAAAATGATCCTGTCCACTCGCTCTGCAAACCACTCCAGGACAGCTGCAAAGTCATAGCCTAGAAGCAGGGAGGGGACATCAGAAGGATATCAGATAATTCGATGGGGCACTGAGTGAAGCAGATAATTGAACACACATATTTTTACCTCTCAATCCTTTACCCACATCCAGTACCCACATCAAAACCACTTTAGTTATTGGTTATACTGGTGGTCAACACAACTGAAGTTACAGACTGAGAACATGCATGCAACTTTAGAGGTAAAAGTCAGCAGAGCAAGTTATGATAGGAACATCATTATGGCCTAAAAATAGCCCCAAGACAAATCCAATGGCTGCAGGTCAAAGAGGAGGCATTAAAACTTATGCCCATATTGTAGCATGTTGAGAGAAAAGAATGTCTGTTTCCTGATGAAAACAGTGCTGCCAATGTTCAAACAAGGTGGCTTTTTAAAGTTGAACAATAGGGGGAGAGCCCTCAAACTACAGACTGTTACTTCCATCTGTCATAAGATTGATAATGAATAGTTTACACTAAACAAGTGCATTGTACTCGTGGCATTCTGCAAGAAAGCTATGAATAATGCTTCCTCTGTAAAACATGTAAACATGAATTAATGAATGAGTCCAACAGCAGGTGTACGCCACTGACTTCTTTGACTTTCTACCTCAGTCAAGGACGAAACGCTAGCTTACCTGAAGGAATTCCACAGGATATGAGAGGGAAACAAAGAACAAAGGGTAGATCGAAGGATTAGTAAGCTCTAGTGTTCAAACAACACTGAAGGACACACAACAGACGCAGAGTCAGTCCAGCGCTGCAGTATTTAATTATGAGCGATAACACCCAGGAGAAATCCTACGAGTAAGCAATAGTTTTAGGTTAATTCAGGGATTATCAGATGGATTTTCTTTGTAAAGCTATGCACGTAAAATATGCCTTTACATATTTAAACCTACATTTAGAGGCTGTTTGCTCTGAACATAACAACATTTGATCTTCTGTATATAGCTGTGATAAGAAGCCCCCATTTCACATACTTGCTGCCCAGTAGTGGAACAGTTTACACTCCACGGTGGCTCTGAGTGTTTAACAAAACGTCCAAATATCTGAGTTCTTGTGTTAATGTTTACATGATGCTTCAATTGTTAACAAAAATGGGTATTTTAAGGAATAAATTAATCTCACTTGGCTAAAATGCATTCCCCAGTAGGACGTGAGAAAAACTTTAGCAGCAGCAAGTATGTAAAGCATTTGTTTCGGACTGCATCTGTATGAACAGAGCCGAGACGAGAAAGAGGTGTTAAAAGAGATATGGATACCTTGATATTTTTAAATTCTACTGGAATATTCTTCACCCAGTGCACTTCTCACGTGTTATGGGATTAAAGCAACACTTCAATTTTAAGCTGTGAAGGGGACGGTGCTCCTAAGCGAAAAGTCAAAGTGAAATAACCTGCCTACAGTGGAGGTAAGATGCTCATGAGGTCTGACAGTGATGCTAGTGTTATGCTCCTGGACTATTAAAATGTGGAGACCAAAAGTGCCCAGGAGATTATC
>NW_024582389.1:0-111270 GCF_018398535.1 Haplochromis burtoni | reverse complement strand
TGTGTGTGTGTGTGTGTGTCAAATCATAAAAAGCCCAGTTTTGAAGCTTCACACGTTAGCTGTGGATTTGAGAAACCCATCACCACTTTTACTGTCTGACCCGAATTTAAACAAATAAAAATCATCATATAAAATATGTCCGTGTAGGTTCTCAGTCATCCAGGTCATGGTAGTGTAAGGAGTTTGAGAAGAAAGCAACTGGACTTCTTTAAATGAACTTAAAGTTAGTCAAAGAAGTCCAGTCGCTTTCTTTTTAAGCTCCTTTGACAATTTTGTATTAACAAAAGACTTAAAAGTGTTCTATTTGTAAACAGAGAAGTCGCCCCCTGCTGACCATTACAGAGAAAGCAGATTCAACTCGACATTTTCTTTGTTTTCAGACCTGCTGGCTATGTCTATCTTTTATATACAGTTTATGAGTGGCCAAAATAATTGCCATTATAATTTATAAGTCAGCTAACTGCACAGATAATATTAATAATAATTTTATGAAACAAGGTGAACTTTTCCCAAAGCCACGTGACAAGGCTGGTGAAGAATATGTAAAAGCCCACAAATTCTTCAGAGTCAAGGTATCATTTGAAGCCTTCTGCAGCTGGTTGTTGCCAAGATTTATTATCTACAATACCTCCATAAAGACATCTGCGCAGGCTGCTATAGCCTGACAACTCCTCCTCTGGAGACAGACACGCACACACAGTTGAGCACACACAAACACAAACACTCTTAAAAACACTGAAACAGAGTAAAAGAAAAGTGACTAAGAGAAAGAATGTGACACAGAACATGTAAATGAAACATGATGATGATGATGATGATGATGATGATGATGATGATGATGGGGAACTAAATGAAAAGTTAATGAACACACAATAACAAAAGAATTGCACACAGAGTCCCCAGAGAAAACACAGCTGTGCTCACTCAGCAGAGGTTAAGTTTAACTTGTATTTGTTCTTTTGTGTTGGCCACAGAGTATCCGTGTTTCACCTCACTGTGCTGTTTATTTGGTTTAACACCACGTTTTTTGGACACTTGGGCCAAAAAGGAAAAACAAGGTGAAACAGAGCTGGTGCTTGTCTGGTTCCTTTTAACAACTTCCAAACATAAATTTCATATTTGGTTAATGTTGATGAAACACTAATTTACTTCATTTCTTAACAGTAAAGCTGGAGACAACAAAAACCCTCATGACAAGCATTAAAGTTATGAATAATATCCATGCAGACCCAACCTTGGTATGAAGTAATATCCTGAACTGCGTGACCAGAACTTTTTCGCTTTTAATCAAAAGCTGAATAAGCCTCCTGATACGTCATCTTATAACAGGACTCCAAATGTCACAGTACTGGTTGTGCACAAAAACACAATAAATACTCTCTGGAGCGGGAACGTAGAAAATTATTATATTAAAACACCATTACTACTTTTATTTTTCAAGTATTCATATAATCAGTGATTTGCTATGGTGACAGACAATACTGGATATGCCAAAAGTCAATTAGTTCAGGCTTTACTTGGGATAGCAAACCAAAACAGTGCCTGGGGGAGAAACAGGAAAATAGACAAAAGATGGAAGAAAAGAAAGCATTCGCCTTTGAAAGAAACTCAGAGAGGTGAGTGCAGGACAGAATAAATTAAGACTTACTTTAACAAAAGAACTGGAATGGTTAATGTTAGCGGTTGGTATAGCGATGCCACCATTTAGCTTTGGGAATGCCAGCCATGCCAGACACACATCCTCCTGTGAGACAGCTCGGGAACATTCTTGAAAACTTTCCACGCAAAGTTTCTCTTCACATCATCAGCTTTTTGCATTTTAGCACACATCATAATGGAGCTCTGACAACTACCAGTTCGCTCTTTGTTGTAAGGGCAACATTATGGGCGTGAAGGAGGTGGTAATTTGGGGCGTTTAATGTTTTCTTTGAACTGTTCCTTTTTCCACAGTGGAATGAATCTGCAGTATATATGTTTAATGACTTTAAAAAACAAGAACTGAGCACAAAGGTTTGTATTTATTTTGGATTTTCTCTCATTTATGGACTACACTGTTACAGCAGCGCTTGAATCCAGGGCTATAGTGCACTGTGATTCCTCCGTTATCTCTTCCTATGCTTCATCCTTCGTGGCGCAATCCTGATAACAGCTGGAGGACAGCTGTTGAAACCTTGTATTCATCTTCACATATTTTTGTTTTCTGTTTATGTTTTTCTTTCCACTCACACACATACACACACACAAACGCCAGTGTTGTACTGACCGGCGCATCTTTTCATTGCGAGGTTAGCAGACACAAGTCGCGGAAGCGAACACACTCTGAGATGGTAATCACACACTTCTGACATGTCACAATTTTGTTCCGTCTATCTTTGGTGGGACAGTTATGAAGCTTTCAATATTGCAAGTATGAAATGTAAGACCATGGTTTTAAAGCCATGAATATTTACTGAAGTCTTTAACACTTGTCGTCCTTTATCAGGAATAACTCAAAATTACACACACCTGCTTTACTGTATATGATATTAGATTAGAACAATAGTGTCTTTGTCTAGATTTGACACAGAGGTCAGAAGGTTGGGGTTTTGTTTATGTCAATCTTCCCAGAGAAAAGGTATCAAAGCACATTGTACTCTCACCACTGCAAGACTCATACAGTGGTACCTTAAATAGTTTTACACTTCTTTGGCTGCATGCCCTTCCTACTTGGCAAACAGTTCAAGATTGAAATTCCCTATCTAGCATGTCTTGTACAATACCTACAGATGATAAATATTCATAAGCATCCTCAAAATCCAATCAAATGTTTAAAAAGTTTAACCTAAAATGTATTTTATGGCATACTGTGCAACCATTTGGTTACCCACGAGTCCTCTTAAATCTGCACCTTTTTGTTTACACTATATTAAAGTTGATCCAAATGAACCTCATATAATTTTGTTTTTCTCTTTTTCATTTCCATGCGAGACTTAAGAAAACCACAAAGTAGAAAGTGTTAAAATTCAGGCAGTGTGCACTTATGTGTGCATGTTGGAGAACAAATTCAAAGCTCATCTTTTTGTAACAGCTTCCTGTTCTTTGAAATGAATGAAGCATAATCCTCCTGATAGCAAAAGCTAAAACAAACACACGGGTCCAAAGGAAATGCTGACATTGTAGTTCAGAGTTCAGTGGGACTGGGGGGGGCTGCAGCTCAATGGATGCAGAGGATAAACACACATGCGCGCGCACATACACACACACGCACCATAAACAGAAGAGAATAGAAGTTTGAGCAAATGTGTTTCTTACCTCGACTGATTCTCTGCTTTTCTCCAGACAAAATCCCTGGCGTGTCGATCACGCTGATGCTTTCCAGTACAGGGTTAGGAAGCTGAGCACACACAAACCTACACACACACACACACACACACAAAACAGACATGAGATAGAGAGAAAGTTCCAGGACACAAGTTTAAAATCCTCCATCAGCATGGCCCTATCTCAGTTACCCTCTCTCCTCCGTCTCTGCTGCTCTCCCTAGTTTTATCCAGCTGAATAAATATGAACAGGTAAGCGGTCGTCTTCAATGCGAACCCTCTAAATCCCCACTCACAGACATCATTTTTTCCTGTCTCCTTTCAACATTGCTTGATCCTCACACTGAGGACACTCTCACACAGCCATTAACAAAGAAAACCCTGACCAGTGAGCGGGGGGAAATTCAATCACAAAGGAATGTAGAGCTGCGGTGTGGATTCTCACTTGTGCTCCCTCGGTCTTTCCCTCTGTGCTTGAATACTTAACTCACTATACACACCAATAAAGACCATCATCTGAAAGTGTGAGTGTGGCCATCAATCATCTACCTGTTGAGAAATGCATTTCCAAATGCATTCAGCTTTCTGAAGGGCTTCTTGGGGTCAACCACCAAAGCATTGCCGGGGATGACTCCTTCTGTGTCGCCGTGCATCACTGCGATGAAGGAATCTGTGGTGGGTTCGGGGCCAATCCGCATGCCAGGAAAATCCTGCTCCAACAGGTAGCTGCGGGTGAGATGACAGGAAATAGCAGTTAGCAAAACAAGATGAGAGAGGAATGTTTTCAATCACCGTGTAAGAATAAGTCAACTGTGCAAAAAGGCTTTCTAAGTATGCTGAAATAATTCCTCGAAGATGAACAAAGAACAATAGTGAAAAAGGATCAACAAGATATTACAAGATTATGATCAGCATTATAAAGTATTATAAAAAGGTTATATATACATTTGTATTAGAATGTTTGATCCAGCATCAATCTTTAGATAAAACCTAAAATACATATTGCATCTGTAGCCTCTAATTTCAAAGTTCTGCTTCATTTTGTATGATTTTTTTTTATTCTGACTCTGCTGATAAATGAAGTTGGTCAGGATGGTAAGACGCAATTGAGAAAAAAAAAAAACAGAAAACATGTCTGCCTTGAATTAGACGCTGCTGGAACCAAGATTGGGGGAATTTTAGATGATCACAGACGGGATGGCTGCCACTGACCAGATCCAAAACAAGCAAAATTTAGTTTACTGGTAAACACATGGACCAATAAAGGGCTTTTGGAAAAGAGTGTTCTGATTAGGTGAGGTAAGTATGGAGGAATTCTGTCAATAAAGTGGATTTAAATGCAAACAAATATTAAAGTTTCTGTTACTTCCAAGCACAGATTTCTGCATCTTTTCAGTTTTTTTCCCCTCACTGGTTTTAAGCGACCACAAAGCAAAAAGTGGTGTGCCTGACTGTCAGTCTTGTTACCATATGATCATGGCTTAACCGCAGACACAAAGTCCAAAAACAAGGCAAACTCGGGTTTTGAGGCTTTTCAAAGAGTTATCAAAAAAATGATAAAGGAACACTTTTTAATTAGAGCAGAGCATCAAGTCAGTTAAACTTCTAGGATTTTGATATGCTTGCAGAGAGGGTTGCTAATCTGTTTCAGCTGCTTTGATGCACTAAAGAGGGGAATCAATAAGAAAACCTCTGAAACAGGAATTGTTTTCAGATGAAGGCCACTGCCTTTTTTCCAGAACCATAGAAAGTCCTTAACCCATCAGCAGGAATGTTATCTGCTCCTTTGTGGAAGCAACGTGATGCACACTGATGTAAATGCCTCTTACAAAACAGCCAGCAACAGACTTCACGAGGGCTCTGTGCTCACTGCCCAGCACTACGGAGATTGATGCCATAGAATACCAGAATTGGCAGGTCGACCACTGGTGCCCTGTGCTTTTTCAGAGATGAGAGCAGTTTCACATTAACCACATGTGAAAGACATGAAACGGTCTGGAGAGGCCATGGAGAATGTCATACTGCCTTTAATATTATTGAGCATGGCTGGTTTGGTGGAAGGTCAGAGATGGTCTGGTGAAGCATATCCACAAAGGGACACACACACCTCCACAGCCTAGGCAACAGCACCCTGACTGCCATTAGGTATCGGGATGAAATCCTTGGGCCTTCTGTGAGACTCTACACTGACGCAGTGGGCCCTGGATTCCTTGTGGTGCACTACAATGTCCAGCCTCATGTGCAAAGAGTATGCAGGCAGTTCCTGGAGGATGAAGGAATTGATACCACTTACTGACCCCCATGCTCACCTGACCTAAATGGGACCTTATGTTTCAGCCCAGCACTGCCAAGTACCACCTCAAACTGCCCAGGAGCTGAGTGATCCCCTGCTCCAGATCTAGCAGGAGATCCCCCCAGGACACCAGCCATCAACTCATCAAGAGCATACATTGTCGGGCATACATATAAGCACTTGGGGGCCAAGCAAACTACTGAGTGCCATTTTAAGTTGCTGCAATTACATTTTGGCAAAATGAATGAGACTGACAAATCATTTTTACACTTTATCAGGATGTCTATGAATTCAGACATCCATAAGATGATCGCTGTTTTGTTTTTAAACACATTACCCAGTCTATATCATTATAGAAATCCAGCACGATTTTCCCCCCATTGAGATCTGATCTCTTTTCAAAGAGTTCCCTTTTTTCCATGTTTTTGAACAGTATATTCTCACACTGTTTAGATTAGTGGTACTGCAGTTAGAGGGCATATATTTCTCAAAAGTGTCAACCGATTCCATTAAAAATTTAAGCCAAGCTTTCAATTTCAATCTGAATCTCTACTCCAGCGCTATTATTTTTTAGAACTGGTTCACTGGAAATGAAAAGAAGAAAGTGGACAAAACCAGAAATTAACATTGAATCAATCTTCTGCTGCACAATCAGCCACTCTTTTTAACCACTGAATATAGTGTTATTGACATTCCCATGGTCTAATTCTTGCCAGTTAGTAAGAATTTGGTTAAGAGCTTCCTCTTTGTGGAGGTCAAACAGTTAATATACAGCCTTGCCACAGGCTTGTTTAAACAATGATTATCACAGACTGCTGAAGTGAAAACGGCTTGGGAACAGGAACATTAAATTTGATGCATGGAGTGGTGTGCACAAATGTGTTCTGCTGCAAAAAAGTATCACAACTAACTCACAGCACAACTAAACTGGCCTTGTTGGCATTGCAGCTGACTTCCATTTGATATGTTTCAGATGTGAAAGGTGGATTCAGTGACAACACACATGTTTCAAATGAAGGCTGGTGTGTTTCTGTTGAGTTTCACACTCCCAAAAATGCAATGTGAGACCACAAAAGGAGATTTAGGCAAAGAGATTTATAGCTATAAGGGTGTGGGATGCGTGCACATTTTAACTGCTACAAGGTGTAAGGATGGTGCTCTGATATCCACAGACATACATCCACCTTGTCAGAGCTTGTCAAAGGAGCCAGTAGTGCCTGGTGGAGCCATCTCTGTGCACACATGTCTGTACAGTGAGCTCTTCTGTCTATAAAGAGGTTGTGTAATGCATGTGCACAACTACATACATATGCACTAGTATATGTGTCGTATCACACATATAATCCATGTATGTGCACTCCAGATATATACATCTGCTCCCATCATATCAGTTTTCATTTGACTGTAAGATGGGGTTAAGAAAATCCTTAACCTCAATGATGCATCTCTTGAGTTTTAAGGATCAAAGTATATTGAAATTTACCTGTGAATGAACAGATTTAGGCACATGAGGAGGGCCCAGATTTACAGTTTATTATATTCTATATTGAAGGAAATTGTATATCCTGGCATTGGCTTGCTCTATGAAAAGTCCCCAAACAGAAAATGTGAGACCTAGAAGGAAAAATCAATAAATTCAGCCCCAAACGGAGAGAAAGTTGAGACTGCTTAACTCTGAATAACTTCAAAGGCAGTCAGACTGTATTACCCTCCATCAGCTTCTCCTGTCTTTAATCCATTTCCTGTCTCTGTCAGGCAGATATCCTTCTATGACTTTTCTAATTCATGCCGAGACAAATATTATTTTAGTAAATATATTCAATGTAACGTCTCGTTTAAATCCACTGGCTATACAAGTCTGAAAATAAACTTCTAGCAAAGTAGGGAATAACACTGCTGGTAGTTTGTAGCTTGGCAGACCATGCAAGCACATCAAACCCCGAGGGAGACCATGGGGCATGAAATGAAAGAGAAGCAGCAGCTCCATCCAAGTGTTACTCAGCAGTTTGTACATTCTGCATCCTACTGCTACAATGTCAGTGGCGTGGGGGTCAGGCTGCTGACTGGGATGGTGTCGTGAGTGGTGACAGAGGAAGGAGAAAGGAGAGCAGGAATCAGACACAGAGGAGGAAGAAGAGAGAGAAGGCAGAGATTGGAGCAGAGATGGTCCCATCTTACAGAAGGAAGTCACTAACAGCATCCACTCTCAGGCTTTCAAAGGCTTAATTGCCTACTACTCTCCACAAATGTGTGTGTACGCACAATTGTGTGTCTATGTCAAAGGGGTGAGATGTTAGCAGTAGGACTGCAGCTCAAAAGAGGCTCGACACCCAGCTGCTAACACTTCTCACCGTCACACACTAATTTCACTGATACTCCAGGTCATGTGCTCTGACAGAACAGCAACACATCATTATGAGGTGAAGCACAAAAGGAATGATCCAGTTCAGTAATACCAGTCAAATAGCAACATATGTGCTGGTTGCACTGACTAGGAAATTCTGGGCTGATACCGATGTTTAAACAACAATTTGGTCAATTGTTTCTCAGTTTTGTTTTTTGTGTTTGTTTCTCCACTTTGGTTCCAGGGAATCAAAGAATTCCTGATTTTTAAAGACTTTTATCTCTTTAAACATTAAACCAGCATAAAACTGATGGGAGAAACAGGTTAAAAACTGAGCCAATACCAATACATGGTTGATAAATCGGTGTATCAATCTCCCTATGTGTAGTTGCAACAACAACAATGTCAAAACCATATTAGGACACTGTGTGTTAAATAATATAATAACACAACATGTCTACTAAGACATGAAAATGTGGTCAATTAGAGAGTTCAAAAGGTTTAATAAAAGGAAAAAAAACCACTCAAAGCACATGTTTGTATACTTTTTTTCTCCATGCTGTAAAAAGCAGAAGTTAGGAGCGAGTCAAGACTTCCTGCACCTCAGGGCAAAACAGCTCTGCATAAGTCCTAACAGTGGGTTCCTACAAGGAAGCCTCGGTGCCCACCTCTATCAGTTCACAAACTATATCAGCAACAAATAGCTGCTTATTGTTATTCCACAATAATTAAAATCAGTAATAAACAATTTACACCTACATTTCCTGAACTTTGCCTCAAGTGAACACATTTATTTGACCAATACTCATGAAGTAATGCTCATCTTTCAGTCTGACTTCATCAGGGAGAGCTCCAGAACAATGCAGTAATGCCTCCAAATGCAACAAGTCTGCCTGTGTAGGAGTCATGCCAAATAAACCCTTTATGAATCCAATAAAGCTTGAGGAGGTGTGCCTCCTCACAATGTTTTGTTCTCATTGTTCTGTGTTTTTTTTTTTTTTTTGGTTGCTTTGTGTGCATAATTATGACCACCTCTTCCTCACGCTTGCTGTCAAACTGCTGGAAAAGTCAGCTTGGGTGTGTCATGCTCTCCCTCTCTCTATCATTCCTTCTTTTTTTGGTAGCCTCTCCCTCATTTGTTTGTGCTTGTTTCTAAGGTTTTCTTTGCATGTGTGTGAGCAAACATACCGTATGAAGCTGGTCTTGCCAGTAGAATACTGTCCCACCAGTAAGACCATGGGCTTGTTGTCAAAGTCAGCATCCTCCAGTGCCGGAGAGTGGAACTCATGAAACTTGTAGCTCTCCTCCAGTGGTAGGAGCTTGGTTTTATAGAGTTTCTTCAATCCTTCACTGACTGTCTGAAAGACTTCCGGCTCCTTCTTCCTCCTATCATCGGTTCCAAGCCAGCTGAACATCGCTGCTGGTTACTTATAATTAGACTTAGTTATGCTCCAGATAGGTAATGATAATCAAAAATGCTAATTATTGATCAGCTAGAAATCTATGCCAGCTTACTCTGTTTGTCACTGACCTGAAAGGCTACTAAATGTGTCCTCAATGTAGCTTAAAGTGAAATATTCCAAAACTATTAAATGATCTATAACGAAAAAAAGATCTATATTATCAAAACCAAATTTACACTAAAGAAAATGTTTTAATAAGACCTGCATAAATATAGAGATATTCTGTTTGTCCTGAAAATGTATTTTAACACACACAATACAGGACTATTAGTGTCCAATGGTTAACGTTAGTCGCTATCCTACTGCACTAAATGGGTGGTGACACTTTTTTTGATGATATATTAAGTCAATTTTGATTATTTATGGGCGTTACACTGTGGTGATATGTACAACGTAAAAACAAACAAAACACAAACAATCCTAAAAACAAATCGCTCCGTAAATCAATCAGAATTTAAACCTGATCGTTCAGGTTCATCATCTCAAGTCCATCGGTCCTCCCAGTCCAGTCCAGGCCACCTCTGCTGCAGAGCCTGTTTATGTTTACCCCCAGTCTACCTCAGTAAACAAACGCTGCCGAGAAAAGCCTAAATCATTCTGCTCTGACTCAACATCACATTACCGCTATTCAATTTCGTCCGAGGGCTAGCAAAGGAATCCCAAAAATGATGCACCGACAGGCTGTCAGGAGAGCAAGCCCCGTTATTGTTCCGCCGCTCCCGCTCTTCTGCTCAAAAACAAAAAGGAAAAAACAACACAACAACCAGAGCAAACAATCTTCAGGGACAAAGATTTTTTTTTGTCGTTTTCGAGTTAAAAATAAGAGCAGACTGTCTTGCTAGCACTACCGGTTAATTTCTATAACAGCACGAGCTGAAAGTAGCAGCAGCTGATGTCCTGCAGTTCCATTTAAATGCCGAGTCGGAGGAAACCCGAGCCCGCCGGAAGTGCCCAACGGCTGGCAGCCCGACCAACCGTGGACCCGCCCAGTGATGAGAGAGCTGGAGAAGCCGGCCCGGACGACGCCATGTTGGATGAGACGAGACAGGGGAGCTACAGTTCAAACACATCGCGCCACCTAAAGGTTAATAAAATAACTTGAAATATTTGAACCTTTTCTTTCTTTCTTTCTTTCTTTCTTTCTTTCTTTCTTTCTTTCTTTCTTTCTTTCTTTCTTTCTTTCTTTCTTTCTTTCTTTCAATTATTGTACCAGAGTAACTTGTATCAGAGTAATTATAGTTTTGTATTTTCTAATTAGTTTATTGTTAATATTATTTTTGACATTTTGTTGTTAATTTAATTTAATTCAATTTCCGATAGTTTCCACATTGGATTTCCCAGTTTCAGTTTAACTTCCATTGTTTGAAAATGTTTCGTTTTAGTTATTTTATTCAGTGTAAGCTTAAGTTTGTTTTAGTTATTATTGTATGGAGGACATGTCAGAGGCAAGATAAAGGAAAATCAGTATGCCAGTAAGGACACAAACTCTTGGAGGCATCCAAAGTCGAGGATATTTCCTCTATATTTTTATTTTATTTTATTTGGGTTTCTAAATTCACGAAAAGAAAACCTGTAGTTTTTTATGTGTGTGTTTGGGGAGGGTCAACTTTTTTCCACATGTAGTTTTAGTGTTTAGTTCAATTTTAGTTAACTACAATAACCTTGACTCATACACTTACAAATATTTTAAATCCTCTGCTTTGTATTTAACCTGAATACATTCAAATACGTGCCTTTATTCTTCCCATCCAGAATCAGACATTTAATCACGGCCCATTCTTAAAGTAATTAAACGTGTAAAAAATGAACTTTCACAGCCTATAAATTAGGCAGAGAAGAAGAATTGGCACGATAAAGGTTTTCAAATCATGGCGGGTAGCAAAGATAAAGCGAATATTTCAACATTTTATTAACATGTGGGGACATGCCTGACTGGTAAATGAAAGGTAGATAAAAGTATCAGCTGAGATGAGGATATTTGATATCCCAAAGCAAAATTGGAAGTTTGGATCTTGAATGATAGCGTCTGTATGCATTATATAATATTTAAGAAAGACCTTTTACCCGCTTGTGTGGTTTAAAAAAATCTATATAATTAAAATATAGTAATAATTACAGTATTAATAAAGTAAAACATAATTTATCTGTCTCACAAGGGTCCTTCTCTAAATAAGTACTTATCCCAGTTTTGTTTTCAACCTTATGTCATCTACAGTTTAACCAGCAGATGTCGCTAATGTCTCTACTTTCACTTCGGAGAGGCGCTAAGCATGTATTAGGAATAGAAACAAAA
The DNA here is from genome assembly GCF_018398535.1 of Haplochromis burtoni. Classification (NCBI taxonomy): domain Eukaryota; kingdom Metazoa; phylum Chordata; class Actinopteri; order Cichliformes; family Cichlidae; genus Haplochromis; species Haplochromis burtoni. Next base: position 99,578 of record NW_024582389.1, on the reverse strand, counting down.
GTAAAACAAAAGTATTTGATGTCGTGTCAAAAAAAAAGCGATATTCATATGTTGTTGTTGTTGTTGTTGTTGTTGTTTTATATATAGGTTTAGAACGGGCCTGGGAGTTTGAGGGTCCTGCGCAGTATCTTTACATTTCCTACGAATGCGCTCTTCTGGACAGAGAGATCTTGGATGTCAGAGATATTGGATGTTGTGGGATCCAATTAAACTACTCGTCCAGTTCCCTTGCCTTGCCACTTGTCTTCACCGTCTTCTGTTCCTTCTTCCTGATGTTCCTATCACTTATACAGGAACAACAACAAAGTGCACAAGTGAATGAAAGAACTTAATTTTGTTTCACCAACTTTTCAAATCAGGACATAGAATGATAAATGTTTTAAATGATCAGGGGCGGTAAGTGTAAAGACAATGCACTAGGTACAATCGCCACTTGCTTACTTTATGCTTTACTCTTTTAACAATAATCTTTTTATCTTCTTCAAAGCTACATATTTTGAACATTCATCACATATTGTGACACCTGGAACAAAATTCAAGTTATAAGCATCCTAAATCTAAACCACATTACCATAAAAAAAATGTGACTTCAGGGTAAACTTGTAATTACATAAGTTCAGTCTAACTTTGAGTTATTGTTCCTCAGTATTCTTGTCATTTTCCATCAATTGAATATTTCTTTTCTTTCTTCAAATAAAGCACACACAGGTGTCAGCAAAACTTAAACACTGAGATACACAATAAGCCAGGTTGTATTTATGTCTTTTGTGAAGTATACAGAGCTTAAAACCTCTGCAATCTCAAAAAGATAAAATGAATTGTAAAAAACAAAACAAAAATTAAAACCACGTAAAAACTGTCACAGTGGGTGGAGGAAGATGACTTGAATACGAGGACTCCAAAGAACTTAACAAACAAACTTAGTAATCAAATGACTACCCTTTTATTTAAGCTGGGTGCCAAATTCTGTTGAACAAAGCAAGTATCCAGTGACAGAACACACAAGGGAAGGTAAACAGATATTCAAAGATCTAAAGAAAAGCATATTGTCATGAAATTATACCTGGGTAATCAGAGTGAAGTGCGGAGAAAAAATCTGAATACACTGAATAAACAATTATATAATGACACTATACATCAAAATAATACATTACATATCGAATTTTGTGTTTTTTATTTCTACTTTATTTTATTCCTAAAAACAATGAAAGTCGTGCTGTGTAATAACACAATGGCAGTGCTAAATTAAAAAAACCTAATTGCTGTACTTTATTCAACCTTTATAAATATAATTTTGCAAAAGCGCTTTAATGACACTTAAACTTATCCCAGGCTGTTTTTGCAAGGCCTGCAGTGCTTTTTCGCTTGGTTCTTGTATTAAAACAGAGACATCTATGTTAATTTATGAAATCAATCTTTTTATCTACATTTTATCTGATATAATAATTATATATAATCAGATGGTAAAAATGGCTTTCATAAACACCAAGAATAATAAGTAATGAACAATAAATACATGTCTCCTTCTTTGCAAGCTACATATTCATTGCATAGGACAAAGTAATGAATTACAGGTACTATTAGCATTACTTTTTGGGGAACAGTTCTTCACATATTCCTGTGACCCACCCCAAAGTGCCACTGCACTGAAAACTGTTTTTGCAAAATTTACTGACAACAATGTACATGTAAGTTACACGTAAATGGCAGTTTATTCTGAGAACATCTACTACATAATGAATATAATCAGTAAGGATATGAGTGTTTAAAAATAGTTCCCAAATGCTCTATAGACATTTAGTAAGTTCCTTGCAGACTGTTTAACGTATCTAGGAGGATTTAGGGAACAGACATCCATACGTACACAAACTTTGAGTGGGCCAGATAGAAACATTTGTCTAACCATACTTCAAAATTGTGTTATATTATGTGCATTTAAGAACAGATACTTTGGTACCAATTCTGTCTATTTGCATAGATGCAGGCTGAAATAAAAGCTCGCACAAACCTGTTTCCTGCGTATAAACAAGCTGTCAACAGGAGGATTACAAGCTAAGTACAACAGCTTAGAACAGATGAACAGCGTGCTTGATCTCAGCATCCTTTGATTTCTGGAAGTGTTCCTGAGTCTTTGACAGTATCATGCCTTTTTTAAAAATGTGGTGCTACTACTGGGCCCAGAGATCAAAGTCATCCAATATTGATTTTTGTTCTTCTCCCTTGTGCACAGAGACTTCTCCAGATTCTCAAAAAAGATTGATAATATTGTACTTTATTATGTACTATAGATAAAGTCTTCATAATTACACACTGAGAAGCATCATTCTAAAAGTATTCCACTATTTCTAGATGTAGTTTTTTGGGCAAACCCATGCTCACCTTTTGAGAATCTTTGCCTCTGTAAGATGCTCTTTTCACACTCTATCATGTTACTGACTTGTTGTTAATGAACATAATTAGTTACAAAATGCTCTTCCAAATATTTTTTACTACCACTTACCTTTCTAGCTTTTTGCTGCCCCCCATACCCCCATCCAAACATTGTGATTTGTTGCTGCCATCTAATTTAAAACAACCTAATAGTTTTCATGAAACAGTAAAATGCCTCAGTTTAAATATTTGATATGCTCGCTGTGTTCCATTGTGAGTAAAATATGGGTTTATGACATTTGCATTGTACACAGTGTCCTAATGCCTTCTTAAAATACAAGGGTTTAACTGGACAACAAACTATATAAAGCTATAAAACAACATGGATATCATGGTTTTAAATGAACGGTTAACCAGAGTTCATGCACCAAACTGAGTTCTGTAAATGCATTAACCTGAAACAACCTGTTTTAGATGTTATCAGTGTGCAGAATGGACGTTAGAAGTGGGTGTCAGAAACTAAATGTACCTGTTTCCCCTCTGTGTTGTTTTAGTAATACAAAAGGTAAAGCTTCTACAGGAAGAAATAATTTATTCTCAGAAAGTCCCATCGAGCTACAAAGAGATGGTATGAGTCAGATGTTACAAATTAACATATTTTGGGCAGTTACAACTTCATGCAGGAACAGCACGGGCACAGAAAAAGGAACGGTGTTAACACAGACCACACTGATTTCCTTCAAAAAAAGTCAAAACAAAGTATAATTTATGCACAAATGTTCAGAAGTGCCAGTGAAAGCCTTTTGTGTACTTTGTAATGATCACATATTTTAACTGCTATTTTAAGCGTGTTGTTGGTGTTGGAATGCAGGACTCACTGCAGTAAACAAGTCTGACAAGTTCTAAATGACAAAGTGTAAAATATGTTCTGTTCAGCTCAGAACAGAAACAGCAAAAATGGAGAAGAACAAGGTAAAACCATAATGTTGTTAATACTGCAGATGGGAATACATTTGCAAGGTTCAGAGAAGCGACAAAAGACGATATGATGGCATAATCAGATTTCACAGATTTAACCAGTTTTTTTAACCCAAAGGCACAAAGGTAGTGGACACATACTGCAGATCATACAACTCATTATTAATCAAAGATGTTGTCATGATCATGTACAGTTACACTTCTCATTCCACTTAACATCATCATTTCCAGTTACAGAACAGATACTGCTGTTACTGGCAGTGAAAACGAGGGATTCGTTTCACAAACACAACAGCAAAAGGTGTATAGTCCACAGTATTTAAATAAAAGCAGGTTGAATGCTTTACTCGGAACAGCATGATGGACAAGCTGATAAAAAAAACAAAAAAACTACCCCCTGTAATTCAACCTTTACAAGTAAACACGGACACGTATGGTCATGCAACATCTACAATACACTGCGATCATACCCTTAAAAGAAAACACACGGGTAAAGTTTCCTATATAGGATTTTGCTGTACTTTCTATTTAAAAAAAAACAAAAAAACCCCCAAACAAACATCTGATTATCTTAGAGAGATATGTCAGACACCAGTCCAGAATGAAGTGTAGTTTCTTCGTTATGTTAGGTTATGATCATATGTTGTATTATCTTCTGTCACTATCAGACAGCTACATGAGGATGGATACAGATTCAAAACAAATTACATTAAAATATACAGTGTATCTTGTAATTAAGATAAATACATATCCTTCAAAGTTCACCATAGTATGATTTCTTCATGTGTATATCAGTAGATTTTCAGCTATAAAGGTAACATTATTAAGTGAGTACTAAGTACTAAACGCTGCTTTTATCGCACACTGTATGCATTTGAATAGAGCTGAGAAACTGTATACTGGCCATGTTTCCTGGATTATCTTTCAATAACAGGGTTAGTGGTTTTTACTGATGAATATCATCTACTGATCCATGGGGATCCCAACAAAGTCCTATTTGTTGAAAACCTTCTCCACTTCACTCCCTGTTTCCACCTGTCGTGTTCTAACTCTTTCTATTCCTCTTCGTCACTTGCTTGGCTGACAGAAACATTATCTAGCCTCAACCTAGCTCTCGTCACATACTCCTCTTCACTCCGTCTTCTACCTCTCTCTAAAAGTAGAGGTACATGCAGTCCTCTTTCATGATTGACACTAAAGTCATCTAGCGTGATGTCAGATTGGTCCGAGGAGGAGGCAGACATGTTTGGAATGTTCTGTGGGGCATAAGCAGAGATTAAAGGCACATTTTCACAGTTGTTTCCTTCCTCCACACCTCTGTTTGCCACTCCCTCCCTATGTGTGCTCCAGATCACCTCTCCATGCAGCTCTTCTCCCCTTTTTACTTCCTCCATTGTTTGCAGATTTAACCGAATGCTTACCAGTAAACTTTCAATCTGTCCATCCTTCTTTTTATTGAGCCCACATGTAGCTGATCTTGGAAAAGACTGTAAACCTGCAGATGACTGGCCATGTGTTTGCATGGGGGTTTGTTTGCATGTCCAAGAAGTGTTAGCCTGAGGAGCGTAAGCTCCACCAGAGTTAACGCTCTCAACTCTCCGGTCTCCATCATCTTGATTCCCTCCTCTTGCTTCCTCTTCTCCTTCAACAATGATTTGAGGAGCCATGCTGATACCCCCGTACTCAACGGACAAATCATCCAAGGGAGCCTCATGCCTCTGGGGCGAGTAGCTTGGTGGGGGATCCACAACTTGTAGAGAGTAGATGGGGTGTTCAAGGCCTGACATTGTGAATAAGTTTCCTGGTGGCTCAGGGCTGATGGGGCTGATTGGGATGAGGTTGGAACTCTCAGGAGGGAACAAAATAGGAGACTTGTGAAAAGAAGGTGGGTTCTGGAAATTGGAAGGGAAGGAAAAAGGTATGAAATGTTTGATAATTTACCTTTGAAACACTACTCAAAGATATCTCATTTAGGTGAAATGCAAAGCAGTAGTTTCAGTTTGCAAGTGCAATTATGTCAGTGGTTCCCTAAGGTGAATTGTTAAATTCATATTTTAAAAAAAACAAAACAAAACAAAACAAAACAAAAAAAAAACAACATGCATTGCCCAGTTTAGCGAACCTACATTAATTAAAGTTAAGTGCTGTTTAGGTATTGAATTGCCAGTATGTTTATATGCATTTCTATTACCAGTATATTTGGACTGTGTTGGTCTTTCCCAGACAGGTAGCGATGGAAAAGGTAGGCAGCTGCAATGATCATACCAATGCACAAAGCTGGAACAACAATACCCACAGTCACACTCTGCAGCTGCTCAATCACAGGGTCTAGAGAAGAAAAAAAAAGAAAAAGAGGGTGAAGTGAGTGAAAATATTTATTCATCCAGGGCTTGTGATGTGAAAAGAAAATAATCTAACATCTGAACCATTTCCTTGACCGACATATTTGGCTCACACAAGGAAGTACAATACACCTGCCGCACAAACACTAATCGCTCTCCAGCTTTGATATCATGTTTATTGACATTTTTTTCTACATTTCAAACAGGGAGCCGAATATTCTCATTTACAGACACGGTCACGCAATGGAGTTGTACCTTGAGGTGTGGTTATGCAGAGCCATGCAGAGGACTGGCAGTGGATTGGCATCGAGGAGAATTTCAACTGTGCAGAAAAGCAGTATTCCATGTTGTACTTCATCAGGCGGTATTTGTACACGCTGCCAACAACTGGGAAATGGTGCTAAAAACCAACAAGTGCACAGATTAGGTAGTGCTAGAGAGTGGGAAAGAATTTTGGAAAGAATTGCTGCACAAAAAACAAAAAGTTTATGCTTTGTGGGCGTAGGTTAGTTTGTCGTCATAGCTACCCATATGGAAACGATATATATAAATCTTATAAAGTTTGTATCTGTCTTGTGTGAAACTTATATGAAAAGCATATAAGGGTGAAAACAGATATAAGATCCCTTGAAAAATTTTATAATGAAACTTGTATGTTTTGGATACTTACGAAAACAATGTATGAAAGTAATGAGAAAGTGGCCACTTTCATGAGTAATCACATATAAGTTTTTACTATTTTTTTCCATATATAAGCAGTTAAAAAAAACTACAAAAAAATGAAGTTGTAGTAGTTGACTCAGTGCTTTACAAGGAAGTTTTCAATACAATGTCTAGCATGAATGTTTTTATTTGTGCCTGACAATCCTGTTTTTGAAATGAAAGCAATTCAGGGCAGCAACATCAGATAGAGATTGTTTCACCTCTTCCTAGAATTTTAAAACTTTTCTTATATGCGGAGTCAAGCTACAGTAGTCATATATATTTCTACTTGATTTATACCTACCGTTTGGTTCAGATGGGTGTTGCGAACAGAGAGGTTGTAAGTCATCTCGGCGTAGAGTGTCACCATGGAAAGCGCTGGGGTGTGGTTGTTTGATGGATACCTCATCGGTCCCTTCATAGTGATGGTGGCACTGTTGTTTTCAATTTCCACAGAAAGCAGTGGGGGCCCCAAAGTAGCTACAAAGTTGGACAAACCTCTATTGTTTAAAGTGTAAACATGTTAAATATGATGTAATGCTTTTGTTTCTTTAACTTACTGTCTGTCTTTGGTTCAAATCTCCTGGGTGTGAAAGCCCATTTGGAAGAAGCCCATTTGGAAGACGCTCCCCTCTCCACAGCACGAACTTTGGCATAGTAACCCTGGTTCTCATCCCACATCTCACTGGTTAGATCACACCACGTCCGGACTATTTTTGTACAGTGCTGCACTGCCTTCCAGTTCACCCGTTTCCCCTTCTTACCTTGAATTCTGTCTCCATAGCTGGAAAAGACAAAGACCCACACATTCAGAGGTGAACTTTTGCACAGGTTGAGCAGAGTTTGCTTAAAGTCACAGTCAATAAAGAAAATTAACTTAAACAAGGCAGACTGATTTTGAGATCGTGTTGCATTTTATTTCTTTTAGCCTTGCTGGAACTTTTTTTTGTTGCCAATAAATCCCTTTGGGACTGCATCTAGGCTAGTTCTTGGGAACTATACATTTTTATTTAAATTCTAAAACATTTACTCACATGGCATATTGCACTGTGTAGAGCGTTTCATCTGCGTAATTGCCTTCTCCTGGAAACCACTGCAGCACGTTCCTCAGATTTACAGAAGAGAAGGTGACATTGATGGGGCTGGGAACAGACTGGGAGACTGAGGGGAAAGAGACAAGAGGTGAGGTGCCTGTCATCAGAATATACACTAGCTTCTAGTTGTCCTGACTGACCTTTAAACTTCCCCTGTGTTTAATGGTACTATTCAACTAGTTGTCCACATATGACCATAAGGTGTGAGCTGTCACTATGATTCACTGCCTTTCAGACTTTGTTCCACCTCACACAGTACACTTAGCTCCTTATAAATCATTTCAAGTAGCCAAACACAATAAAAGTGTTTGATTAAAGATTCTCTATGGGAAGATTATCCAGAGTACATTTTCTGTTTGCACACAGATCAAATAATGTGTTTTATGCTTTGATCTCAGGATGAAAAACCAGAGTCTGTAAAGTGAGTTTACACTTAAAGTAGAGCTAGATGGACTAATACATTTTTTGTGTTTTTGTGTTAACAAAACCACACGTGTTTGTAGCTCTAACAGCCGCTTTCTGTACTTAATGTGGAAGAACTAAATTACAATGTGTTAATTTCTTTAATGATCTCATCGTTGGCTGCATTGTTGTAGTATAAAAGTCAGTCCGCTTAAACTGAATAAACGCCATAAAACTAACTGGACAAAATGGAAACAGTGGAAACAAAGAAACCCAGCAGCCACAAAGTAACAACAAAGAAAATAGATATTAGCATTTAAATGCAGACCTACCTGTGGAGTGCAGGCTATAAAAAATGAATAATGTGAATATAGCCAACATCTTTGTACGGAGTCGTCATGTTTTCACAAAAACAAGAAAGCAAATACTTCCAATCCCCTCGGCAGGTTCCCCCCAGTTCCTCCTCATAGTACACCTGCCCGCAGTTCTCTCGATTAAAGGAAATTAAAACCACGCACTCAAGGTTTAAAGTGAAAGAATGTAGCTGAAGTCGGAAGGGTTACGTGAAACTGCCAACCAATAAAACCCCGTGGATTCAGTTAAAGGAATCCCTGCGACCTGACAGGCTTCCTTGTTCCTTTTGGGGAAAGGAATGTGACCTTACTCGTTTGTGAACAGTTCACCTGTGAGCCGCGCGTGGGCGTGGGCGTGTCGACGTCTATTGAGATAATAGGCTACAAAAATCTAAGCTTAAGTACAAATAGTTAGTAAACTATTAGATCCACTCCAATATGTGGAAAGAAAAAATACATTATACGTGACCCATTTCCAAATAAATCCGTGAACTGTGTTTAGTTTTGTGGTGGTGTGGCGTGTGGAGGCTGTTATGTGGGAACAGGTACACTTTCCTTAAGATGTTCCTGTGGTGTTTATCCGGATAGCAGCCTGAGTAATAAGGTGCTCCGTGTTATTTCCTTAGTCCGTTTCCCCCCAGCTAATATCCTCTCTCTCTCTCTAAATACACTGTCAAATGAGATTAGATATTAAAAATTAATATTGACCCTACTGAGCTAAACCTGGGTAACCCATTTGCAAAGAGAAAGCTGTTTTGTTTAAAGTGTAAACATTTACTCTTACTCTTCTTCATCACACCACCAATTATTCCACCACGAACCTCACGAAAGCTATAAACAAAACATGGAAAAATCAATTAGCAAATATCGAGAAGAACAGCAGGTGCTCAAACATCGTCCATTGTGACATCTTGTGGCCACAGACCTGTCTTAGTGAAGGGACAGAATTTTTGAATACAGATTTTAAACACTCAAAAATGCAAGCGTTGTGATAAATATTTGGAAAAAATATATATTATTAATGTGTAACTTTATTATTTGCAAATTACTGAGGTATGAGAATTACAATTTCTAATAATAATAATTAAGCAAAGAAACAATGGGGCGGAACTGTCCCGCTTGTGTTTCCGTTGCACGCCCGGATTGTTTTTGCCATCGCGCTTCTCATGCGGCCGCTTTCATTCTGCTTCCTTTTAGCATTTAGCTAGATGGGGTGGTTATCGTCTGTGCTCCCGTAGAGGAGTAACGGGTTTGAATTCTGGGATGGTTCGTTGAATAATTGTCTTTTGGTTGCAAACATGGCGCTTTCGATGGAAACACAGCTTCAGAGCATCTTTGAAGATGTTGTGGTAACTTGCACCTTTGTTTACTGAGTGTCAGCCGAGCTAACATTAGTTAGCATGTCAGATAACTGTAGTAGTATTTTCTATTTACTGAACTTTGGATTGCAAATGAGCAGTCCTAAATATAACCAGATGGTGTTTTTACTTTATGTCCCCAGCTCGCTAACATGAGAATTAACAGCTATGGGTGCACCGTTAATATCACAAATCTTCACTTACGTTAATGTATTTTTATTTTCTCCTTCTTTTCTTAGAAAACTGAGATGATAGAAGAGGCCTTTGCTGGGTAAGGCTGCTCTGAATTCATGTTAATAACGCCCGATATTTGCAATTGCATTGTTATTAGCTTTAAAAGGTGTAATGTTAAGTTACTGCACACTGGTAATGCTGCTGGATGTTTCAGCAGTAAGACCATACATACACTCACAGGCCACTTTGTTAGGTGCTGGAAACATTTCTCAGAGATTCTGGTCCACATTGACATGACAGCATCACACAGTTGCTGCAGATTTGTTGGCTGCTCCATCCATGATGTGAATCTCCTGTTTCACCACACCCCAAAAGTGTTCTGCTGGATTGAGATAGAAAAGAATAGAATAGAATAGAATGCCTTTATTGTCACTATACAGTTGTACAATGAGATATAGAGCACCTCCTACTCAGTGTAAACATGCTGGGGGGGGTACAGTTCCTGCAGAAACTTGACTTGGTGTCCAAGTCCACCATAAACAGAAGACAGCATGAAAGTAAATACAGAGGGTTCTGTACAGTTCTGCAGCGCTATGTACATATGGACAGTATTAACATAGGGAAAAAACAATATATATATATAAAATGTACAATATACAAGACGTAAGTAATATGTAATAAATAGTGTTATGTATATACAGTTGAGTTATTGCACATAGAATTGGTATTGCACAGTGGTGGTCCATAGAGGAAGTGGGAAGTGGGGGGCTGTGTTATCTGTGCATGTGTGAGTTCAGGGTGGTTATCGCTTTGGGGAAGAAACTGTTTTTGAGTCTGTGGGTTTTTGTGTTGATGCACCTGTAGCGCTTCCCTGAGGGAAGCAGGCTGAACATGTTGAAGCCAGGGTGGGAGCTGTCCTTGATAATGTTTGCTGCTCTGGTGAGGCAGCGGGAGGAATAAATGTCCATCAGGGAGGGGAGAGGGCAGCCGATGATCTTTTGTGCTGTCTTGACCACACTCTGAAGCCTCACTCTATCTGCTTTGGTGCAACTGCCGTACCATACCGTGATGCAGTAGGTTAGCAGGCTCTCAATGGACGAGCGGTAGAAGGTCAGCAGCAGGTTGGAGTTCAGCTTGTACTTCCTGAGGACTCTCAGGAAGTGCAGCCGCTGTTGGGCCTTCTTGATGACCGCTGAGATGTTTCCTGTCCAGGAGATGTCAGCAGAGATGAGAACACCAAGGAACCGGAAGGTGTGGACCCTCTCCACACACTACCCGTTGATGTAGAGGGGGGCCAAGTCAGTGCTCTGTCTCCTGAAGTCAACAATGAGCTCTTTGGTTTTCTTAGTGTTCAGTGCCAGGTTGTTTTCTGAACACCATGCTGCCAGCTTCAGGACTTCCTCTCTGTAGTCTGCCTCGTCTCCCTTCGAGATGAGATGAGATCTGGTGACTGTGGAGATCATTTGAGTACATTGAACTCATTGTCATGTTCGAGAAACTAGTTTGATGTAATTTGAATTTTAAGACATGCTGTGTTATCCTGCTTTGCTTCAGTTGCCTGTTCTTAGTTTATATTACCGGCATCCATTATGTTCCTCAGCTGCTGTAGTCCATCTGCCTCGGGGTTTGACATGTTGTGTTCAGAGAGGCTCTTCTGAAGAGGGGGGTTGTGTTTATTGGAGTTGCTTTTTTGTTCCCAGCACCTCAAAGCAATCTGGCCATTGTCCTATGACCTCAACAAGGCATTTTCCCCCAGAGAACTGCTGCTTGCTGCCTTTTCTCTCTTTTCTGGACCATTCTCTGAAAACCCTAGAGATGTATATGTGGGGAAATTCCCAGCAGATCATCAGTTTCTGAAATAATCAGACCAACCTGTTTAGCACCTACAACCATGCCATGTTCAAAGTCACTTAAATCACCTTTCTTCCCCATTCTTATGCTCAGTTTGAACTTAACTAGGTCTTCTTGACCATGTCCACATGCCTAAAGGCAGTTAGGTGATGTCGTGTGATCGATTGATTAGATAACTGTATTGAAAAGATGTGGCTAACAGAGTGGCCGGTGTGTGTATATTAAAATGTATGGAGCAAAATTAAATGCTAAAATTAAGAAGTGTGTTTTTAGGATGTTTATGGACACTCCAGAGGATGAGAGGACTAAGCTGATCAGTTGTCTTGGAGCCTTCAGACAGTACTGGGGAACCCTGCCACAGGTTTTTACACACACACATACACTCCCACTTGCTCACACCTACATGGCTGAGATTTCTCAGTTGCTCCAATGTCTTTCTGCAGGAGTCTCATGAACAGTGTGTGCAATGGATTGTGCGCTTTATACACAGTCAACACAGCCCCAAGAGGATCTCCTTCCTCTACGACTGTCTGGCAATGGCTGTGGAGACCAGTCTTTTACCACCCAGGTACACACATACATATAGTGTGAGATTATTTGACGCCTAAAGAAGTAAAATGGGTTCAAAGAATGATTTATAATATTTCCATATATTAATTTATTATATTTATCTGTTTTATGACATCCCAATAATGAGTTGTTTTTAACTGTATTTATTATGTTTGAGGTTATTTGTCTAAATCATTAATCTTCGTATCTTTAGGATGGTGTGCGTGGCCTTAATAAGCTCAGACAGTTTGGAGTGGGAGAGGACACAGTTGTGGGCATTAACTTTCAAGCTGATCCGCAAGATCATCGGGGGAGTGGACTACAAGGTCTCTGACACGAAACTTCTAGCACACAGACACATCTGGATCGATTCTTCCAATTCGTTTCTTCAATTCTTCGATTGTTTGTGCTTTTTTGTTTTGATTTTCAGTGGTTTTATTTTTGTTGACTGCTGCTAAACAGGGATCTCTGGCTTTTAGAAGAATATCCTACAATGTGTCATACATTTTAAAGTCGTTTTAAGCTTTCCACGTGAGACACTTGTTCATGAATTCTTTTATACTTGTTGCGTCAGGGTGTTCGGGACCTGTTGAAAGCTGTGCTGGATAAAATTCAAACTATTCCTACCACTGTCAGCTCAGCTATAGTCCAGCAGCTTTTGGCTGCCAGAGAGGTACCCATCTTTATACCTTTAAAATGAATTATATGTCATTTTTGATGGTTTATTTGAATACTTTTTAGGTTTACTTATATTTATGCATGTTGCAGGTGGTAGAATATATCCTGGACAGAAACGCCTGTCTCCTTCCAGCCTACTTTGCTATCACAGAAATTAGAAAACTGTATCCAGAGGGGCAGCTCTCACACTGGGTGAGTGTTTGTGTAGCTATGTGTAACATTATATGTAACACTATATAGTCTGAATTTTTATTTGTGAATTCCTTATCATGTCTGTGCATTTTCAGCTTTTGGGCAGTTTGATATCAGACTTTGTGGACAGTTTTAGACCCACAGCCCGGATCAACTCTATCTGTGGTAAGAGGAACTGGTTGCTTCTCCTTTTATGGATTCCTGGAGATTTAAATAAGCCACTTATCATTTGAAGTGTTATTATTATTAATAGGACAGTCACTAGAAAGTGAATGAAAACTAAAAAGACAGTTTGTAGTTATTTATCTCATGTAGTCAGTCTGGTATGTACAATCATTTGTTGCGTCCGTGTGTCCTCACAGGACGATGCAGTCTGTTGCCAGTGGTGAATAACAGCGGTGCTATTTGTAATTCCTGGAAATTAGACCCCAGCACTCTTCGCTTCCCTCTGAGAGGCATGCTGCCGTTTGACAAGGTAACAAACGCGCTGGACTTATACACCGCGCACACCTTTAGACGTACAGAAGTTTGATCGTGATTTGTGTGTTATCATATAGGACCTTTTTGAGCCACAGACAGGGTTGCTACGCTATGTTCTAGAACAGCCTTATTCAAGAGAGATGGTGTGCAACATGTTGGGGCTCAACAAGCAGGTAAAACAACCTCATCTTCTTTTGTATTTGTCCCTTTGCCTCCATATCAAGCCCTCCAAATGCCCCCACATTTCCTGCCCCCGTTATTTTCATCTTACCATCTTTTATCTGCTCCTGCTCTTGCTGTTTCCCTTATCCTCCATGATCTTTTTTTTTGCGTTGTAATTCGGCACGGGTTCTTCACTTTTCTTTGCCACCCTCCTCATATCCTTCTCCCCTCACACCTCTCTTACCTTGTTTCTCTTGTAGTCCTTATAACACACCTATATAAGAACAAATGTAAAGCAACGCTGTGAGCTTGGCCCATAATGCACTGGTGTCAGTTTGCCCTGTTGGGTTCATGCAGTTTCAGCTCAGCCCAGTTCACTTAGCACAAACATCCACACAGTGTGTCAAGCTGTCATTGAATCCAGACAGTTTGGCATTATCACAAATATTTCTGTGTAGGTTCTCAGTTATCCCGGTCATGGCAATATAAGGAGCTTAAAAAGAAAAGCAACTGGACTACTTAAAGTTTCTTGAAGACGAAGCTTCTTCAAGAAACTTAAAGAAGTCCAGTCGCTTTTCTTCCGGGCTCCTTGGATTGTTAACACAAAGCTATAATCAACGCTGTATATGGATATTTCTTTATATTTTGACTTGGAGTAAATAACCCAGAATCTGGTTTATATATCTGAATTGGCTGAGTTGAAACTAACTGTGCTGAACAGACAGTAAACAACCTAGCTACCTTAGTCACCACTTTCTTTTCTGTCTCTCCTTCCCCCGCCCCCCCCTCCTCTCTCCGTTTCATCCTCTTTCTTTGTTTCTCTTCCTTTTCTCTCTCTTTTGTCCTCTGGCTGTGTGTTGTATTTGTCTGTCTCTCTGCCATGCGCTCTGTAGACTCTGAACATTGCCCAGGTATGTCCTCTTCCTGGTTGCCTGACCGACCCAACTAACCAGCTCATTGGACGCTTAGCTTTTTTTTTAGGCACACTGACGACCTGAAACTGGAGAAATGAAGAAAACTTGAAGTGGAACAAAAGGGAAACATGACAGAGCTTGAGATGGACACAGCAGGGCTCCATAAATGGTAGACTGGTGTGGTTAAATAAATATTTGACAGGTGCACTGTTAGGGAGATATTAAAGATTACCAGAAAAAGCAGTTCGTTTAATGGGAAGCCAGGGAGACTTTGAGTCATTAACTGCACATGACTTGTTCAATTAACAGGTCGCTGTGTGCATTTTTTAATAATGCCTGTTTGCTTTGCATCACACCTGCACACCTTATCTCTACCTTACCTTATCTTTTTTGTATCCTCCTTGATATTTTCTGTTAATATTCAGTATATATGATCTTGGCAAAAAAAAAGAAGCACCTTGATTATAATTATTTAGGCTTAGTTAAATTAATGCATATGATAAATAGATGAAAAATAGGTCTGTGATTAGCCATGATTACCACTAAGCCTCTTATATTGGGGGTTGTCAGTCAGCTGAGAGCTTTCAAGCTCCAAGTTCCTCAGTAATGCTTAGTACTTGGATTTGTGCTTAGCATGTTTCTGCATAATTCTATTTACTTATTAATGAGTACTCCTCAACTTTGCCTCATTGTGGCCCAACAGACGCAGTTGATTAACATTTTTAGTTAGCAATCCTAATGTCAGCTGAGCTAACTGACACTGATCATACGGATACAGTCCAGACTAAGAGAGCTGCAGCTCCTCTGAGCCGCAAAAGAGCAAATGTAGTCCCAGCTAACAAGTTGACCTTAATTATTTCTGACTTTAAACCCTGCTGTTGACATTTCAAGTCCTGCTGCACTGCATGTATAGATGTAGTCTGGTGCTTGCCTGTTGTTAGCAAGGTCCTCCCGTGTCGGACCTGCTGCTGCTTTCTGTTGTGCTGACCGGGGGCAACACTGAACTATTTTGACTAAGCGGTGCTCTTGTCTTTGGTGATTAATGCAATTTGTTATTGTTATATTTGTTAGCCAAGAGCAAGCTTGCAAATCAAGCAATAGCTAGCCATGTGGCAGACAGTGACTACAGCAGACTACAGACTCAAACAGAAAGGTTAGTGTGTGCCACAGCAAGCGCAGAAACATTGTGCTGTACCTACAAGTAGACAAGCAAAATATTAGGCACCTCACAGGTTAACTTATCATAACTTTATTACTTTTTACATAAATAAAAGGCAGGCTGGCTATGCTTTGTTTAATTATAGTCCAGTCTGCATTTTAAGTTGATAGCTCTTAAATAATGCTACTGCACTGTGATAGCAAACTGGATTGCATTAGTCAAAAATGATAAAGTGGCTCTAATTTGTATTGCTTACATTCACCTTATTCCTTTCCAGTAAAAGCTGTAAGGTGACTCTGGAAGGTCAAATAAACTGTAACTTTGGAAAACACCAGGTTTAGTACACAAAACACAAGCTAGGTTAAGTAAAACAATGGAAATAGGGAAAAAAACAGGTTAGTGCGATGGCTAGCACAGTTGCCTCAAAGCAAGAAGGTCCTGGGTTTGAACCCCCATCATGCCGGGGCTGTTCTATGTAGGCCTTGCTTGTTCTCCCCGTGTTTGTGTGGGTTATGTCTGGGTTCCTCCCACAGACTTAGTGAGGTTAGGTCAATTACTGTATATAAACGGTCCATAGATGTCAGTGGTTTGTGACCTGTCCTGGGTGTAGGGTCTCTCACCCCATAACCCTGAGTTGGATAAGTGGAAGAAAATGGACGGATGGATGAAAATAGAGAAAAATACTGTAAAAGCACACAAAAAAACAACAGAAATAGAACAAAATCTCACAACGCTTTGCAAAAAAAGAAGAAACACAATGAAAGTGTCTTTGGGGGACACGATAATGTGACGGAAGAGCCGTGGAAATGACAAGCTAACAGTAAATGGCTAATAGCAAACATGTATCTACAGTTTTATACAAACCACGTTATTAAAACACACGTTACCTGCAACTTTTTCTCCTCAGCTTCTTGTAAGTAGGTCTCAGTGCAGTCGTTTGCATGTTTTGGTTTTTGTCTCCCCAAAAAACACTTCTGTTGTGTTGTATACATTTGTGTGTGTGATTTCTTTTATGTTTGTTTGTTTCGTTTTTTCTCTTTCCATTATGATTTGTGTGCTTCTGCGGCGTGCTTTCTTAAGTTGCAATGCGTTTGACCTCTCTGAGCCACCGTAAAGCGGCTCATAAACCAAATAGTTCTTTTCAGGTTTGAGGTGGACTGGATTTTTGTTACAGGTCAAAATAATTAAATAAGGGGGTGGCCCGTGAGGACCGCAGTGCTTTATTGCATTTGCATAGTTTGTGGTTATTGTCAGCAGGTCAGTGGAACATTTTAATTCTGGGCGTTATGTTAATAAATAAGATGCTACCTGAATTTATCTTCCTGAAAATGCAATTTCATTACATTGTGCTGGTGCATGATGGGTTAGAATTTAAAGAAGAAGAAAAAAAGGTTCCCATTAGTCAGGCTGTTGATCAGTTACAGTATAAACTAGCTGCTGGTTATATTGCTGGTTTTTAAATATATCACTGGGTGATCTGTGTACATGATTTATTTGTAGACAACAGATATGCCTGTGGATCTCTCTCTTACTCTTTTTCTTCTATCTGTTTGTTGCCCTTTTCTCTCTCATTCTGTGAGCATGTGTGTGTTTGCCTGCGGTGGAAGAGAAGCTGTGCCGAAGGCCAAAGCAAAGAAAAATCGGATGGTCATTTTCACAGCTACTCTTCTTCCTCCCACTCACACCTTTGTCCCTTCCCAGACCTGTTAGTCTGCATGTGGGAATGTGTTGCAGTGGCTGGTTTGCTGTTTTATGCTGTGCCTTTTAGTGCTGTACCTGACCTGTTCGTGCTGTGCTGTTCAGTCCCTCGTGTCTCAGTGTAAGAAGGGCTCTGTTAAGAGGCCTGACATGAATGTCAATGCCTGCGCTGCAGAGATCCTCACTCCTTCTGCTCTAATTTTGCCTTTTTACATGTAGAAGACGGAACAAATGTGAAGGCCATATGTCAGGAAAGTGTGCAGCTTTTTTATGAAATCATAGTTCTTTTTAAATTAAATAACAGACCCAGCGACATGCAATATCAGCTACCTCATACAGTAGAACAAGGGCTGTGTGGATTGTAAGTGAAGCCTGTAATATTATTATCATTATTATTATTATTATCATTATTAACCCTTATTAGATGGAAAAATAAAAAGATTTAAAAACCCTCTCATTACCACTAATCCTCCATTTCTTTTCCTTTTATTTCTTTTTATCCCACCCGTCTTTTAAATAGATGCATTTTTTTAATTCTTCATGATAGAGCATGGGTTATACTGGATATACTGGAGCCAGTACAGATTTTGAAGTGTTAAAAATTCTAGTATGGATATCCTGGCCAATATTCTTTCTATATGTTTGCTCAGACTATAATATAATTATATTAAAAAGGAAAATTATGGGCTTATTTGTCAAACTAGTTAGCTTTAGCTTCTATCCGTTTCTGAATCTTCTGATATAACAGCTACTTCTGAGCTTGTGAACCTTGTGACTGTTTCACATATGGAATGAAACCCCTTATTTTAAATCTTTTGTATGTATTAGAGTTGTAAAAGATTTCACAGAAGACCAAAACACATCTTCTTTTCTGTATAGTAACACAAGCTGAGGACCAGAATATTAAGGGATATGGGTAAATACTGGAATATGGCTACAGTCCATTGTGACAACACAAGAAGGAGATGCTGTCCTGCACGCAGTGATCTTTTTAACAGTATCTGGAATAACTGTCAACAAAAATGTTTGAATGTGAAGTAATTTATTAAAGATGTTATTTTTATTCTCTCCTATGTCTATCTTTCTGTCTTTCTTCCTTCAATCCGACCTTCCTTTCCTCTCTTCTTAACTCCACTTCTTTTTGTCTCCTTTGGCTTTTTTCCTCCCTTCTTCTCACCGTTTTCTTTATCCTGTAACACTCCTCCCTTCCCAGCATAAGCAGCGTTGCCCGGTGCTGGAAGAGCAGCTGGTGGACCTGGTGGTGTACGCCATGGAGCGCTCTGAGACTGAGGAACACTTTGACGCCGATATCGGAGGAACTAGTCAGCTGCTGTGGCAGCACCTCTCCTCCCAGCTCATCTTCTTTGTGTTGTTTCAGTTTGCAAGTTTCCCTCACATGGTGCTGTCGCTACACCAAAAGGTATGAGGAGAGAAAAAGAAAAACATTTACAGCATGTTTACAGTCAGTTAGGGGCATGAGTGTAATACATGTGTTTACAGTGAACTGGGGAAGCCTCTTGGATGAGAGGTGAAACATCTTCCCAAACTTTAAGAAGCTCAGTTGCCTTTTTCAAGCTTTTGAGACGTGTTTAAATGTATGCAATGGAGTGAGTTGTAGCACGTGTCATAACATTTATTAAATATGTTTAACAACATGTTACTAACAAGGAAAAAATTAAATGAAGCAGATTAAATTCTGTGTATATGTGTTTTTAATGATTTATTTTCTCTTTTCCCTTATTTGTTCTCATCAGCTTGCAGGTAGAGGTCTCATTAAAGGGAGAGATCATCTTATGTGGGTCCTGCTTCAGTTCATATCAGGAAGCATTCAGAAGAACGCCTTAGCTGACTTCCTGCCTGTCATGAAGCTTTTTGACCTGCTTTACCCAGAAAAAGAGGTACAAGTTATTGCAACTTGTACTGTCCCGTTTTTATCTTGTTTTTGTCTTGTTTTTTTATTAGATCTATGTTTTAAATATTCATCATTCTAATATTTTACTGGGGTGGTACAATAGACTAATATTGCTTGTGGTATGAGTGTCACCATCGCTTTCTGTTCCTTTTCAGTGCATTCCAGTTCCTGACATTAACAAACCCCAGTCGACCCATTCGTTCGCTATGACCTGCATCTGGATCCATTTGAACCGCAAAGCTCAGAACGACAACTCCAAACTGCAGATACCCATACCA
The DNA here is from genome assembly GCF_018398535.1 of Haplochromis burtoni. Classification (NCBI taxonomy): domain Eukaryota; kingdom Metazoa; phylum Chordata; class Actinopteri; order Cichliformes; family Cichlidae; genus Haplochromis; species Haplochromis burtoni. The sequence continues at coordinate 79,932 of NW_024582389.1, read as the reverse complement.
CACTCTCTGAAGCTGCACCATGAGTATGTCTTTCACAAAGATTTGCATTTAGCGATATTAAATACTTCAAAAGTCATAATTTTCCCTAAACAGGGCATACCTGGTTAATTGCTAATGTCGCCCAGAATTCATAAAATGACAAACGTCCTCTGCGGCTCTCTGTCCACCGCTTTTCCCCTTCTTTCTTTAGATTTCTTCAGCAGTCGCTGCGTAACAAGACCCTGGGCATGTCCGACTATAAGATCGCCCTGCTGTGTAACGCCTACAGCACCAACTCGGAGTGCTTCACTCTGCCAATGGGCGTCCTGGTTGAGACCATCTATGGAAATGGATCCATGAGGATCAACCTTCCTGGCACCAACTGTATGGCTTCGGGATCGGTCACTCCGCTGCCCATGAATCTGCTGGATTCGCTCACTGTGCATGCAAAGATGAGGTAAATAAGTAAAACACAGAGAATGTTTTAATTAATTTCTTCTACTTTAAATCCCTGATCGCCTGCCCTCCGGTCTCCAGTCTGATCCACAGTATTGCCACGCGTGTCATCAAATTGGCCCATGCCAAGTCCAGCATTGCTCTTGCCCCTGCATTGGTAGAGACTTACAGCAGATTGTTGGTCTACATGGAAATTGAGTCCCTGGGCATCAAAGGATTCATCAGTAAGTCTATTTTTAAAACTCACTTAAAGTTTGCACTATGTTGAATTGTAGATGTATGAAATATTATCTTATTTGAGGAGGAGATCATTTTGCTTCTTAACGACTAATAGTTGTAAAAATGTAAAGAGAAGAATATACAGATATTTGTAAAAGTAAAAAGTTGCCTGAAAAATAAATGCTCAGGTAAAGTACAGATACATGAAAATTCTACTTAAGTAAAGTATGAAGTATTTGTACTTCATTACTTCCCAGCTCTGCAAATAGCCGACATAAAGCCGTCTGAATGTGTCAGGCTTCAGAATAGTGTTATTAATCTCTATATTTATAGTATCATGAACATTTTAATGACATTTACTGAGGAAGCAGGTTTATTTACATGATACTGTTTCATTATGGGGTTTTGCAGTACTATCGATATATTGAGCTAGTAAAATTTGCAAGTGTTACAGTTTACTGGGACACAGTTACATTATTATTTATTCTCTTTGGAGCTCCAGAAACGTTTTAAATAATGAGAAACACTCTTGTCTGTCCAGGTCAGTTGTTGCCCAACGTGTTCAAGTCTCACGCGTGGGGAATCCTTCACACATTACTGGAGATGTTCAGTTACAGGATGCATCACATCCAGCCACACTACAGAGTCCAGCTGCTGAGTCACCTGCACAGCTTGGCTGCTGTGCCACAGACCAACCAGAACCAGCTACATCTGTGGTAATGTAGAAGCATGTGTCGCATATAGTTCCTGCTAATATTAGAAATTTAAAGCAAAATTACACATTTTGTTGCTTTTTGAAGTCGAAAGATTAAATCAAAACAAATATTAAAATGCAGCGTGAGTGTTGTGTGCTCTTTTAATGCACTTTATTGCCTTTGAACTTGAAATTTGTGATGTTCCTACCATGAAGCGAAAATGATCTGAAACTTGAAAGTTATTCTTTTAAGTCCTTCTGTTTGAAATTGTTATTTGCTTAATTCTAATTATTTACTCAGGTAAACTAACTGTGGAAGACAGAAAAGTCCCACATAACATGTTCTCATGTTGTCCAACTCAACTGAGAAACAAATTAAGTACAAAAAAATGTTCATCAGGATTATGATGTAGTGAAAAAGAGTCATCATTCCTCTTTCTGTCTTTGTCCTGAAGTGTTGAGAGCACAGCTCTGCGCCTGATCACAGCTTTGGGGAGCTCGGAGGTGCAGCCGCAGTTCACCCGCTTCCTCAATGACCCAAAGACAGTTTTGTCAGCCGAATCCGAGGAGCTGAATCGCGCCCTGATTCTCACTCTGGCCAGAGCCACACACGTCACCGGTACTCACTCAGTTTTTGAAGCCTCATTTGCAGTGTTGTTTTGGGTTTTTTGTTTTTTTTTTGCTGCCCGCTTCATTTTAGCCATTGTTTCGCTTTTTGCTTCACTTCTAATCATCGTGTTTGACTGAAATCCGTCTCGTGTTATTTGTCACCTGCTTTCTGTATGTGCAGATTTCTTCACAGGGTCTGACTCCATCCAGGGCACTTGGTGTAAGGACATCCTGCAGACAATCATGAGTTTTACGCCTCATAACTGGGCCTCACACACGCTATCCTGCTTCCCTGCACCACTACAGGTGCAGATATTATGTTATGCAAAATATTTAAGTAATAATTGTGGTTTATTGTTGTTTTTCTCTGTCAAATAAAACGTCTGAATCTTGCTGTAGTGACTCCTGGACCTCTGTTTTTGCTTCAGGCGTTTTTCAAGCAGAACAACGTTCCTCAGGAGTCGCGCTTCAATCTGAAGAAGAACGTCGAGGAGGAGTACAGGAAGTGGAAGTCGATGGCCAATGAGAATGACATCATCACCCACTTCTCCATGCAGGGCTCACCTCCACTGTTCCTCTGTCTGCTGTGGAAGATGCTGCTGGAGATGGACCATATAAACCAAATAGGCTTTAGGTTTGTTATACATGAGTTAAGCTTCCACATGTATATAAAAAGTAGAGCGCAGCGGGGGAAAAAAGAAATACTTAATTAAATAATCCAAAGCTGTGATCAGCGAGAATATTACTTGTTTATGTTTCCAGGTTACACTCACTATTAAAGACACTGCTGAGTGTATTTTAATGAACCCTGTGTTAATGATGCATCTCATCACTGTTGTTGAGGCATTTTAAATTTAACATTTTACATCAATTAACCAGGAAGGCGGGGGTGGGTCCTACACAGCATCTGTGACTAATTGATCCCGAGGGAGAAAGCTGCCTTATTGTGGGATGATGAGCTAACTGCTGTTTTTTTGTGGGGGGTTTTCCATTTCTTTTTTGGTCCCTCAGGGTCTTGGAACGTATTGGAGCACGTGCACTGGTGGCTCACGTGCGCACATTTGCCGACTTCCTCGTCTATGAGTTCTCAACGTCAGCTGGCGGGCAGCAGCTTAACAAGTGCATTGAAATACTCAATGACATGGTCTGGAAATACAACATAGTCACGCTGGATAGACTCATTCTGTGCCTGGTGAGGACAGACGGAGAACTACAGGATTATATACTGTAACAAAGACATCGTTGATTCTACACTTTTTCTTTGCCCATGCTGCAATACGATAAGGGTCCATGTCTCTGCCTTCAGGCGATGCGTAGCCACGAGGGAAACGAGGCTCAGGTTTGCTACTTCATAATCCAGCTGCTGCTGCTGAAGCCCAATGACTTCAGAAACCGAGTCAACGATTTTGTCAAGGAGAATGCTCCCGAGCACTGGCTGCAGAACGACTGGCACAGCAAACACATGAGCTACCACAAGGTATACGTGCGACAGAACACGTTCCGTTAAAAGTTAGTTCCACAACTGTGAGACATCTCAAAAAGTCAAGTTAAATGTGGAAATTAAATCAAATCTGTTTTAAAATGACCATTTCTTCCAGAAATACCCAGAGAAGTTGTACTTTGAGGGTCTCGCAGACCAAGTCAACCCTCCCATGCAGCTCCAGCCTCAGTACCTGCCAATCTACTTTGGGAATGTGTGTCTGCGCTTTCTGCCCGTTTTTGACATTGTCATCCACCGCTTCCTGGAGCTCCTTCCTGTCTCCAAGTCTCTGGAGACGCTGCTGGATCATCTGGGAGGGCTGTACAAGTTCCACGGTGAGTAGGGCTACGAGGAGGACTGCGGGTCCAAGATGAGGGGAGTTGGATTCACTAGGACGTCTTAACGCATTCTGAAACAGGAAGTCCCAGGCAGCTCATTCAGTGGGAGAAATGTTTCATCACTCATCTAAGTAACTGCTCCAGTCATCCACTTATCAGAATCAGCTTTTTGGGATAAAAAAAGGGAAGGTGAACTTTGCCATTAATTGGGGATTTGTATTTACCGCTGCGTTTCTTTGCAGATCGCCCTGTGACCTACCTGTACAACACCCTTCACTACTATGAGAGACACCTGAGAGACAGAACCAACCTCAAGAGAAAACTGGTTCATGCCATCATGTCTTCACTGAAGGTAAACAGAGAAGACACATTCATTAGTTCATGTATCTGAATAGCTAATGCGCAATTATTGATATCAGTGTAACGTTTTATTTTGCAGGACAACCGCACTCCAGGCTGGTGTCTCAGCGAAACCTATCTGAGGTTTGGCATGAACGCCCGTGAAGAAAACGTGTGGATCCCTGATGACACCTACTACTGCAAGCTGATTGGACGCCTTGTGGACAATATCCTTCATTAATCTATCACTCTTAACAACAAAAGACCAATGTCTGGTCATGGAAAGTCATTGGTCTTTTGGGCTGCTGGAAAGTATATTTACCTTACCGCTGTGAGTTCTTGTCTCCCTTAATAGCTTTAAAGAGGGATTGTATTTATTAATCCATCCAAGCTCATTTTATTGCAGCCTCGGGGGTTGTTAAAGTAGAAAAGAGTTATTAAAAACAAGATAAAATCGGTTGGATGGGGTTCGTGTGCTCCACGAAAACAATATGCGTTTAATTAAAAGTGGAACAAGTAAAACATCCGTGCTTCCATGAAGGCTGTTTTCTCCTCTGGTGATTGTTTATCCTCCTTAGCTTTTACCTCACCCATGGCGGGAAAGTCACCGGGTCCTTTTCCCAACTGTGACTGGAGGTTCAACGAGTTCCCCAACCCTGCGGCCCACGCCCTGCACGTCACCTGTGTGGAGCTGATGGCTTTGGCCGTGCCAGGAAAAGATGTGGGAAACGCTTTGCTTAATGTTGTGTTGAAAAGGTGCAGTAAGCAAGCCATGTGCAATCACTGTAAAGTTTATGGGTCTCATTAGGCTTAAATGCCATCTTTTTGGAATTAATAGTGTTCTGTAGTGTATGCAGAATATTTTAATGATCCCTAAAATCATCTTCTCCTTTCACCTTTTAGTCAGCCTCTGGTCCCCAGAGAGAACATCACTGCCTGGATGAATGCCATTGGACTTGTGATCACTGCACTTCCAGTAAGAAAAATACTCTGACTTTCAGCTTTCACCATAAACTGATGTTCAGATTTTTTCGCCGTGACGACCTGTGATCTCCTCTTCAGGAACCATACTGGATCGTTCTCCACGACCGCATCGTTTCTGTGATCAGCTCTCCGGCATTGACATCGGAGACAGAGTGGACAGGCTATCCCTTTGCCTTGCTTGACTTCACCGCCTGCCACCAGAGCTACAGTGAAATGAACTGCAGCTACGTGCTAGCATTAGCACACGCCGTGTGGCATCACTCATCCATCGGACAGCTGTCTCTGATCCCCAAGTGAGGCGCTCTCCTTGTTTCTATCCTGTAAGACTGTTTCTTTTTGCTCTCCTCATGTCTTTCTGTGTCTTTGCGTAGATTCCTGTCAGAGACTCTGAAGCCAGTCGTCAAGACAGAGTTCCAGCTGCTGTACGTGTATCACCTGGTGGGGCCGTTCCTTCAGCGCTTCCAGCAAGAGAGGACGCGTTGCATGTTGGAGGTACACTTCAGACGTTCTGTTTATCTTACATGAAAGATATCATTTAGTTTTGTCTTTCTCCTGGTGGATTTTTGTACATTTTGTTCTGTGTTGCTATTTCAGATTGGTGTTGCCTTCTATGAGATGCTGCAGGCAGTTGACAAACACTGTCAGCATCTCAGCTACATGGACCCGATCTGCGATTTCCTGTATCACATTAAATACATGTACACTGGAGACAGCGTGAAGGAGCAGGTGAGCTTTTGACGGCTCCTTGGAGCATAGCAGTGTCACAACAACAATCCAATCCAGTTTTATTTATAGGGCATTTTTTATACATGCAAATTTGGCAAAGTGCTGTACAAAGCACCAAAACACCACACACAATCAGTGAAACCATGAAACAACAACAATAAAAATAATAATATATTGAAGGTAAGAACACACCACTGTCGTTGTGAGTTAAAAGCCAGATGAGGTTTTTTTTAAACTGAGGAGATCATCCTAAAAGATGGGCAGGGAGATCATTCCATAATTAAGAGATGATTACTGAAAAAATGGTCCATGTACCTCAGCGATCTTGAGCGAACATATGCGGTCAGCAGCTCAGACACGTACACGAGTGGTCATCCAGGAAAGGTTTTAAAAGCAAATAATAAAATCTTAAAACAAACAGGGAGCCAGCGGAAGGAGGCCAGGATGGGCGAGCACTGGTTAATACAAGCTGTGGCATTTTGGACCAACTGCATGCGAGCAACGGAAGCTTTGATTTATTGTGAACTCGCTAATAGTGGATACAGGAACAGGAAAGTTCTTGTCATTTAATTGTTTATCTGTTATTGCCAGTGTGGGGAAACAGTCTTTATCAATAGGAAACGCTGTAAAAATGATGAAAATACAGTTGAAAGTTAAAAATCTTTGCACTCCTTCACATTTTCTAAAGTTGTCCAGTGAGCCGGATTAGCATCATCATCAGGGGATTCTGTCCCTGAGGCCTTATGTTTGATACCACTGCACTAGAACCATATTAATATTATTTATGAGCCCTAAATATTACCCTCTAAATACAGTGCAGTTATCAGCATTGCCTTGTTTAATTGCACTGCAGAGGCGTGCATACAGCATTGTTTGTCTGTAAATATCACTCTTGCTAACGGAAATTTCCCTGCAGGTTTGAATAAGAGGCCTGACTGAGGCAAGGGTTACCCTGTTTTCTGCTTTTTTTTTTATCCACCGTATACTACTGCAGCTTAGATTTGTGCACAAAATTGACCTATTATGTTGCAGATGAAAGCTTCCAGAAAACGGAACTGCTGCTGAAATTCAAATAAATCCAAACAGAAAGTCTCTAAATATAATTTGTTTGGAGAAATGATGACATGCCAGTAGGACTGTGTAATTATGTGCACAGAGATTAAAAAGTGTGCTACCCTTTGAATAATAGATACCCTAAAATCTGCAGTAAGAAGATGATGAAACCATCATCATGTAAAACAGGAAAAACCAACCGACAAGAAATCTGTGGCTTTTACACACATTCTGAGTGCATGCTGCTCCTCAAAACACAGTTGCTGTTTTTTTTATCTCCATTTATCCACTCATTCATTTTTTTGTTGCTTATTTGGATCTGAGTCACATGGGCAGCCATCTCAGCACAGATGCCCAGACCTCCCTCTTTTTGCAATGTTTCCAAGCCACCTGTCAGATGTAATCTCTCCTTCATGTCCTGGGTCTTCTCTGGAGCCTCCCTCTGGTGGGACATGCCAGAAATATCTCACCTGATCAGATGCCCGAACCTCAACCTTCCTCCTCTTGATGTGGAGGAGTAGCGGCTCTACTTTGAGTCCCTCGCAATCTCTAAGGCTGAGCTCAGACACCGTTTGGATGGAGTTCATTTCTGGTGCTTATATCTGCAATCTTATTCTTTTGGTCAGTTCTCACAGACATTGGTGAGGGTAGGACCGTAGATGTACAGCTTCACAACAGCAGGTAGCCTCTGCATGGATGTCAACACTGCACAAGTCTGTTCCCCTCTCTCGCGAACAAGACCCATCCATCCAGGGGTTGCAAGGGACCTGGAGCCTATCCTGTGTCAGTGTGAAAGAGAGGATACACTCTGGACAGGTCATCAGTCTGCCACCAGACTAACAGACAGACAACCATTTGAACTCACATTCACCTGTGGGTAATTTAGAAACACCATTTAAGCCAGGCTACCTCAAGAGAAACCTTGCAGATTCCATGCAGAAAGGCTGTCATGGATTCGAACCCAGTACCTTCCCTCTGTAAACACCAAGATCCCAGAGATACTTAAACGCCTCCATTTGGAGCAACAGCTTACTCCTGATCAGGAGTGGCCACTCCACTCTTGACCAATTGAGAATCCCGGCCTAAGGCTCAGAGGCACTAATTTTCATTTTCAAGTGTTCACTCTCAGCTGCAAACCTCACCAGCGTGACCTGGAGGTTACCGCTTAAAGAAATTCATCATCTTCAAAAAGTAGAGAGGCGATCCTGAGACTTCATCTCTTGGCTGGTTTTCATCACTTTTTTGCCGTTTTAGTTTGAGCTGAGGTGCAATCCCAGAGGCGTGCCCGACTTTATAAGAGCAGGTTTGTTCCAAGCCACCACAGGACACAATATGCTGTGTTTTTGGTGCAGTAATTCTAAAGAAGCAAATGTGATAAATACCGATGTGATGCTTAACTGGTAATTACAAAGCACCTCTCTGACACAACCTAATTGCCTTTCTTGTTTAGTTCCTGCTTTTAGCTCTGTCTACATCACTGTATTCACTTCTCATCCTTTATCCTTCCACTTTTTTTGTGCTTTGTCTAGGTGGAGAAAATCATCATGACTCTGCGTCCTGCCATGAAGCTGCGTCTGCGCTTCATCACGCACAGCAGCAAGATAGAGACGTCATCCTCAGCTGCCAGCGCTGCCTGCGCTTCCTCCGCCTCTTCCTCCTCCGCCACCCCGCAGCCCCCTCCGTCCACACTCTCATCCTCCACCGCTGCCGCCTCGCCCTCCCCCTCCTCCTCACAGCACACACACACACCTATGTAGGTGGCCTTGCCAAACACAAATGCACAGTAGCGATCATAACTATGAACTTACATTTTGTTCGTTTTATTCTCATTTAGATATTTTGTATCTTGTGTGTTTATAAACAAGGCCTCCTGCAAGAATTTTGTGCAAATTATTTTCAAAATCTCAACTTATGACAAAGTTAAGAAGAAAAAAAAATGTTTGTTTTATGTTTTTCTGTTCAAGAAACTCCATAGACCGAGTTTGACAAAATATTTAAGCCTTAACATAACAGACAAAATGGGTCACAGGAAAACAGAAGATTTTTTGTGGCGTAATTTTATCGTATTTTTCTTTGTAGACATTTTTTATGTTGTACATTATTACTTCATTAAAAACGGAGGCAAGTTTTTTAAAATAATGGGTCTTTGTAACAAAAACTGTGTATTTCTTTATTTAGACTGTATCCTCATGGTCTCAAACCAGTGATCTTTCATGTGTTCAAGTGTCAACCACTTCACCTACACATGGATCCACTATGTTACTGTAAATATAATAACCATGCATATTAAGGTTTTTCTAAGAATTATTCAGTCAAACTAAAATTTTGTGTTTTTTGTTGCTTCTCTCATGTTTTTCATTTGTTCCTGGGCAGGCTAGAAATACCAGAGATTCTGACAGGTCAGCTCACCCCTTACTCTTACTGTGGACAAACACCTGTTTAGTAGGTGAGCCCAAAGCAATATACAGGTTCTGTCTGATGCAATATAGTAACAACCAGCAGGGGGAGCCCAGCATTTACAGTTGACATCAGTCACTTTCCTCACAGATGGAATTAATGAAGGATGGAGGGAGTCATACATTAGGAACCTTACCTTACCTTGCCCCATTTGATTGGTTCCCTTTCTCAATGCCAGAGGATATGGAAAAAGCACATAAACAGGTATCCATTAAGTTTGGTAGAAAGTCACACTCTGAGCCAGTAACACTTTGTATTCTGGCAGAGAGCTGGAGCTGGGAATTTTGCCATTTGACAGTTGGCAGTAAAGCTAATGGTTAGACATAGACTTCATTCCAAATCCTTGGGGTATATTGTTGGGTCAGTAAATCAAATTATAATTAAATTGGTGCCTTTGGATGTTGGGCAGTGGCGAGGGTAACTACATAGTTTTACCAACTATTTTTACTTCCCACTGGAGAAGCTGAACTACAGCAAAGCTGATCAATGGAAACATGTAGTTTAGATTCCTAAAGCTGCTTAGAGGAAGTAGTTAAATATTAGTTTACATCATTTATTCAAAATATCACAGAAAACTACCAACAAATGATATTACCTTTTATGTCACATTGTAGTTTTAGTATGTGTTTATGTAAATCATCATGGAAATGTATCCAACTGCAAAATTGAGTCAGAAGTAGTGAAGTCTTATTCTCTAATGTCAGTGTTCATCTCTGATTATTATCCCAAATTTGCTGTTATATGGCACGTGGATAAACTAAACATCGTTCCACTCAAGAACAAACGTAATATACTAAAATAAAAAAGGTCACACTGGTGCTGTAAAGTGTAACATATTACAAAAGCATCTTAAAGGAGTGTGTTACTGCACTTGTGTGTTGAAAGTCATAATGCTCTTTGACCCACAATCTGGAAGGATGTTAATCGTGGTCATCAGCAGCAAAAAAAAGCACACTTGGACCAAATGCAGTTCCTCAAATGGCCACTTGAGGTTGGCTTCAAAACAACCCAACAAATGACTGACGTCCTGTCTGCAAGGCTTCACTTTAGTTATGTGTCGCTTGCGAACGAGACGACTCTGAAAGCTGATTCTTTGTAGTGAACAAGAAGAGCTGAATCTTCAGACGGTCCTGCTCAGCTGGCAGAGGCGGGACTTTATCTTGATGGTCCCCCATACAGCCAATCACATGCAAAGACAGACAAGGACCATACCATTGTATGAAAGAAGGAAGGGGAGAGACATAGTGCAAAGGTACATTGTCCATTGTGGAGGACAATAGGGTTCAAACTATCGGCCAGGCTTTAAACTCCATGGAAGTTCTCCACAGTGGTGGTAAATGTTTATAAAAACACTGATTTAAAAGTTGCTTATCAACATACAAACCATTAGGCTACAACAGAAGGCCTAGAACTGAGGAGCCATTTGGGCTGGCTCTTTGAAAAGAACCAGACCTCTCATCACTACATCCACTAAATCAAGATTTCTCGACTGTGTTTATGCCGTTGGTGCCTTTTGGAGCATTTTAATGCAGCTCTTTAATAATCACTATGGCAGTACAAATAAACAATCAGCTCATCCAAGAAGTGTAGTGTTGTTTTTGTATGAACTTAGCGCTAATTAGCAGGTTTCCAGAGACGTGGGAAGAGCCGAACAGGTCTGCACAGCTGAGAAAAATCATAGCAAAATGAGCATAATATTTGAACAGCACAGCATTAATTAAACCTGTGCTCATGAAGTACACACACAGGTGAGCAAATTCATTATGAAACCATAAATAAGAAATTTGTCAGTTTTGCAAAGAGATCCCTTTACACACAACTCCCAAGAATATGCATTAAGCCTATCATGTCCCAGTACACATAATATTTTAATATGTTCAGGCATAATATGTTCATTCATGCAGCTGGAGTCAAGTTTATTTCTGCAGGAATCATATTAATGTAAAACTGCTCCTTAACATTAATGCTAAACTCCTTGAAGGCAGCTCATAATAAGTCAGAGCTTTACCTTCATCTGGATGTACGATCCAAATCCAAATGTATCTTTGAACTCGGAGTCTTAGGAGATAAATTTCCTCATGAGGGGCACTAATGTTGCACGTGTTAAAAGTATCTGTGGATATACTGATCAGGAAGAGGTGTGTGCGTGTCCTTTGTGTCAGGGTGAACCGTGAGGAAGTTTTTAATTGACGCTAGCCGGAGAACGATCACTCGCATGAGGCCAGTGATTCTGGTAAATTTTAGGATGGAGCTGATCGCCCTCTCATCACTGTTTGAAATATGTATAGATTTTAAATGTTCAGCATCTGTTACATCACATTACCCCCACCATGAAATCCTTGACCTTGCTGTCACTGTAAAAGTGGTATTTATAGTCAGCACACACGCACCAAAGATGAACGCGGGTGTAAAGTTGCACTTTAACCTTGAACGCCATCAACCATAAAGATGTTGTCAGCAGGTAGGAGCCAGTAACTGCACAAAGGTCAGTCTGGTCCGTTTTCTCTCACACTTTGCTGATTCACTTTCTCACCAGTGCTTACCTTAGAAAGTCTTGACACAGGCTGCAGTCTCACCCTGAGCCCTTCGTGCTCACTTTGAAGGCTGTCCTTTTGCCCACACGTAGAGTATTTGAATTCTGATTTTAAAAAAACAGTGTTTACACAGATCGATAATCAATCACTCCTGATTATCCACTCTCAATTACATTACATTGTCACTAGGTCAGCTGTAACTAAATTACATGAAGATTGTGCAAGCTCTTTGTTAATTACATTAGAGACTTGAGCATCTCTTGTGATTTCCATTGTGGTGACAGCGCAAAGTCTTATTCATCCTCCTTGTGGCTTTAGAGAAGAATGTCTTTGTGTTGAGCAACACGGATTTGGCTTTTGGAGACATGCGGCTTGATGTCATTGTTCCTCTTTATGAAAGTTTCGTGTGTACCAGGTCAGCCGTGACCTAATCACATCACCATTGGTGCCATGCACTCCGGGTGTTTAATCCCTTTCTCCTTTCTGTATGTATGAGTCATCCCGTGCTCTCCCTATAAGGCCCTCGCTGAGATGTAGGTCAGCGTATGTGCTGCTGGGCCCGTGGCTTACCCATTAAACTCTGGCCCTAAACACAATGTGGCAACACACAGGCCTGTAGATGTACTTTGGGAGGGGTGGGGGTGATATCACAGTGTAGTCAAGTAAAGCTGTCATTACATATGTGTCTCAGCTCTTGTAGTGTTACGTGGGAAGCCAAGGTTTAAATATAGCATGGCAGCATATAACGCCTATGCGCTGGGCCAGTCTACAGCTTCATGTGTCATCCTGTATCGATTCTGGATCCACGTATTACCTCGGTTTGATTCCTTTAACCGTTCCTGAATCTTCTCACGCTAGAAGTTTATTATTATTGTTATTAATAAATAAAATGACATGAAAATCAAAATAAGGACTTGTATTTGTCACCTATATCTCACCACTGGGTGAATTACGATGGAATCAGTGTTTCCCAAAAAATTAAGCCAAATGATCTTAGCGGCCCTCTCAGTTTGCATCTCATGACACAGTAGTATTGATTGCCCTGATATTTAGTACTTTATTTACATTATGACTTTCAACACATGTTCCCTTATGGGATAATTGTAACAATGGGTGAATTTATTTTGTGTCATTATCAGGTAAAAATGTACATTTGCCTAGCTATTGTACTATAGACTTTGCTGCAGCTTACTTATTTGTGTTTAGCACTGATCAGCATGCCAAAATAAAATAATGAACATAGTAAGAGAGTGTATATAATGCTGGATGTAGCCACCATCACATCACCCATTGGTTAGAGACATCCTGTGTTAAAGGATGTAACGTACACTCACAGCGTGGTCTGACACAAACGCTTACCTCAAAAACATCTTTTATTTCTAAATGTTCCTTTTAAACTGGATCAGAACTGCTTTTAGTCTACCATTTCTCAATTATTGTTAGTTACTGTTTCACCTGGCCTTCACTGTTAAATTACCATTGAAACACTTTATCATCTACTTTTAGCTACTCCTCCATTTAACACCAGTTATCTATTAATTTCACCCATTTCTCCACTGTGTTTAACTAACCTTTTTGTACTCTTAGCTAGTCATTCAACCACACATTTATCAAATTTACAAACATTTTATTCATTTTTTAAAATTTATTTATGAAATAAATTCTTTATTTCTTAGTGCTAGCTATGCTTTAGCTGGCTATTTTTTGACATTTATGAATGTGGTTTTATCATTTATCCTTTCCATTTCTACAGTTTATCCATTTCTTTCAGTGAAGTGTCAACCACAACATTCTGATCATTAAGTTAATGTTAGTTTATGTGAAATTGTGAATGGTCTAGGTGAACATCAAAATTTGCTGCCTACATTATTGTGCTGTATCTTTTTAAATATAATTCAATTTCAGCTCATTAAATGTTTATTTATATAGTGCAAAATCACACAGTTGCCTGTATTAGAGAGAAACCCCAACAATCAAACAAATCCTATGAGGCCCATGCAACCATAACTCTTCAGTCTAATCAAAATAGAAGAGAAATTCATGGATTTCCTAAAATGTTTATTCAAAAAACATACACAACACAGGCTATTGGCTATAAAATGCTAATGCTACCCAGTTATATACAAAGTGTTGAGGCCAAAGTGTGACCCCGACCAGCTGCTGGGACACAAACTTCAAGACAAGAGCAGCAAAGGTAGGTCAGAGTGATGAGTATTATCACAAACTAACCAGCTGCTATTACCAGTTTTAATTCACTTAATTAAATGCATAATGGATTTAATAATTAAATGCATTTATATAAAGTGTTGAATTTCTGTTATTACTGCAGGCCTCCTGCATCAGTTTGACTAAGTTGACTAAAAAGTTTTTACCACTGAAAGTTGCTCCACACACTTCACAAAGTATCTTATTGTTCCTGAACCAAAGTGCAAAATGTGTCCACACTCCTCCCAAACGTTGATATATTTGTCACATTTATAATAAGCATGGGAGCTAGTTTTGTCTTGTAAGAAGTTACCCCTGCCTTTTTAGCCCCATCATTTGCTAAAACGTTTCGGTTGTTGTTTCTCATTGAACTACCTGGCTTGACTCTTAAAGGGTTATGGAAGATTTCCCTGTACAAAGAAGTTTCATCACAGTCTTGTTTTTGTTTCCTTGCCCTTCAGTCAGAAACATGAAAACACAACCGTCCGCGCGGCCTTGTATTGTCAACGCTCAAGTCTTTGCGTTCGATTACTCTTTAATGGGAAGCTCTGAGCTAAACACACACGCGCAGACACAAACGCAGAGCACTCCAGTCGCTCACGTACAGTTGCCATGGTAACCGGATGTATCTGGGGACGCGAGTATGCTCGTCGCTTACTTGCCTCTCTGACCTGAACGGCGCACACGAGTGGGTGATGATCTCTTAACCCAATCGCCGTGAATCTCCTCTGAAAATTGTATTTTTCTGACAAGGAGCAAAGAGTTCGGGGAGAGGAGGAGACGGGAGCCGAGGGGTGAGAAGAACAGAGAGGAGTGGTAGACTGACAGAAGCAGCAGTGAAAGGTGTTGATTGTTGTTTTTTGGCACAATGTCAGAAATCCCACCTGTTACACGAGAAGGACTCCGATCGGAGTAGAAATCAATGTGCTGTTTATCTTAAACTGAAAAAGAAAAGTGTGTGGTTAGAGTACCCACAGTAGGGAGAGTAATGATGCGAGAGGAAGCAATTATTCCTGACCGCACAGTAATTAGGATTATCGTGGAGGACAATGACATATGGACGAGGAGAATGAGAGCAGCGTCCGGTTCAAATGAAAAATCACGTCATTTTTTGGGCGGGCGATTATGAAAAATAGGCGTGGAGCCTCAGTTTCGACTTTAGCAAGATAACTTTATAATTGCAGGGCTGTATTACTTACAGTAAATACTTATTAGGGGTCATTAATTTTTGTTTGCCTTTAAAAAAAACTCACCTGTTCGATTTTATTGGTCTTGAACAGATAAACAATGAATATAGAAAAAGCAGAGACATAAACCTTCCCAGCTATATGCAAGCTGAAACTGCTCAGCTGATTGCTGATTGCCACTATGTGTCACCAGATAATTAGAGGTACTGTTTTCCAACATTTGCACAGGCACAGATGGCCCCTGAATAAAAAACCTGCCCTTTTAACTGTTATAAATCTGAGGAATGAATATTGAAGACCAGATAATCACTAACATTGTTAAGGCTTATTTTTATACTGAACTGACGCAATGACCGGTGCCTTAATCATCACACTTCACATTTCTGGGCACTCACTGCTGAGCAGAAAAATAAAGTGTATTTCAAATGCTAAATACTTAGTGGGGGCTCACTTTGGAGAGAAAAAAAAGTACCAGTGACGAATTTCGGTGACTGTAAACCATTTAAATTCACTTTGATGGAGTCCCACTTGCACAGCAGCATGTGTATTTGCGGAGGACGCCAGATGGTAATCGGTGTAAGCGTAAAGCGAGTGGACAGTATTCTCATCTTCATCATTCCCGATTAAAGAAACAGACAAACACTTTCATCCTCCTCAGTTTTCTACTGTTGCTAGGTGAAAGCTTCCCAAGGACAAACTGAACATTTTGGACAATAGGAAGCAGCAATATTGTGCTGAAGAAATGGTGATAATTGGAAAGACTGAATCTCCAGAAAATTAGTATTAAAATGCACCGTGGCATGCCATTTTAGCTCACTGGAAGGGGTACCCTTATGATATTAGGCTAATGCAAAGACCGAAGTTTGAATGGGCCCTGAAGGCATTTACTGCATGGTGTTTCTCCCAGCTTTCCTGTCTTCTCTTCTCACTGTGGTCTCACAATAAAGGCTAACAAACATTTGAGAAGTGTGGCTCTTTTGTCCACATGTCATTTAAAAAAATCCTTTTAAAAGCCTTTTGAGGGTTATGTCTCTGTTCTTACTTGTCTTTGAGCTGAAGATGTTTTAACTGGAATGTTTACATTTTTAGGGCTTAAATGTAGTGGAGTGATTTCCTCGACTAACATTTTAGCCAGTACAAGCAGCTGTAGCCATTAGCAGTCTATTAGGCTTTACCTCCTCTTATTTGAGGATGCTTTTTTAACTGAATTGGATGTCTCGACTGTTTTTATGGTATTCCTGGAGCACTTTTAATGTCATTGTCTGATGTAAAAATCAATTGTTATTAGTGCTGTCACCGTTAATCTCGTTTAAATAACGCCATGCGGTTAATGCCACAACCGCATTAACGTGCCAAATCTCCAATAGTGATTTACCGCGGATCGCCCCGTGCCTGGGGCTGCATGGCACCAATGCGTCAGCGCGGTTAGCTCGTTAACGCGTTAGCGCCATGCAGCCCCTGGTACGGGGCGATCCACGTTAGCTTGCTAACGGAGATTTAATGCGGTTAATGCGGTTATGGCATTAACGTAATTTTAACAAGATTAACGCTGACAGCACTAATTGTTATGACAAAGACTACATTCATCTTTTATATGAAATGTAAGTTCAAGACTTAAGAATGTCAGTGAATGTCATTTGTAACAGCGTGGACACTGGGAAACATGGATGATCTGATATCATCGTGTTGGTGTTGTTCCTGGAACAACATTGAGAGTGACCAATCACATTGTTGTGACGTTATTCGTTGGCGCGCCAAGCCATTCGTGCATTTATGAAATTCCAATGTTGCATGGACAGTATCAATTCTGCTTAGTGTTTATAAAGGGTTAGGGTCAGGGTCCGTTGATCGGCAGAAAGAGGCGGTTTCTCGCAGCTTAAGTACAGTTTTTTGTTTTACTGCGGTTTTTCCCGAAGTCGCAAAAGTATGACGTCACAACATTCTGATTGGTCACTTGCAATGTTGATCCTGGAACAACATTTACTATGTTGATCTGGGAACAACACCAACATAACGATATCAGATCGTGCGGGAAACACTCTGGCCGTCTGTGGCTCCAGAAGTTTGTCAGCTGATTGGATTATTTGTGTGTTTGGGCACATTTGTCTGTCTTGATCTCATCTAAGCTTATAAAAGCTGCTTTTGTAAGTCAGCAACTTTTGAGGGAGAGTGGAAAGATTAATATTTCTGCTCTAATCTGTCATGCCTGTGTGAAATAAACCGAATTAAATTCAAAATATAAGCAAAAAGGACAAGTTATATCACATATATTGCTTTGTCTTGTAAGATCTGCTGCTGCCGCCTCACGCCAGGTCACTCACAGTCATGCCTGGTCAGTCACAAACAAGCACACAGTGTTCACAAATTAATTTGCTGGTGACATTTCTCTGTGGTGTAAATTAGAGTCGTTATTAGCGCAGAGTCAAAACAATCTTTACTTGAGGCCGGAGGGACATAAACAAGGCTGCCAGATACTCTATGTGAAAGTGAACCGTCAATAAATCCTTTCTGTCACCTTCCTCTTTCTAATCACCTCACACAAAGATGCAATGACCAAACGTGCACACACGAGCATTTTTAACTCTGTAAGGTCCAAATGAGACAATAAAATACTGCTGCCTTCACTGGCTGCAGGAACTTTTCCACTGGATTCATGCAACATGATCTGTTTCACAACATTTTCTTGTGTTTTATTTTTAGAAGCCCAGACTTTCATGGTTGTCATCACCTATACATTTTTTTCAAAACCTCATACAAGTGTCAGACCATGCCATCAGATGTTTACTCGATGGCACGTCTATAAAACTTACTTACTTTGTAGACATGGTCACACACCAACTTAAATCAAATGTATTATTTTACTTTTGTAGATTGTGTCTGATTCAATGAGAAGTCTGTGTGTTTAGCTTCAACAAACTGCTGCCTTAAAAATAAAAAATCAAGTAAATTAAATTAAGTAGAAATTTTTATCGTTGACTTTTAGTATGTTCCTATGTCGGATTTAATTACCCAGACGGATATCTTTATGGGAACTTTATTTTGATTAATTTATTTAGAAAAGACCATAACTGATATAATTTGCCCAAACGTGCACTTCCAAAAAGACCAGGCTGAATCAGTGACTGATTAATGTTTTATCCTAGGTCTCTCTGCTCTGTGCTGTCTATGTCTGCCCTCACCCCAACACATATTAGTGGAAGATGTTTACCCTTCCCTAAGCCTAGTTTCTTCCTGTTAAAACAGTTCTTTCTTGCCACTGTCATTAAGTGTTCAATCAGAGGGGGTCATCTAATTGTTGGAACTTTCTCAATATTATTGTAGAGTCTTTACTTTACAGTGAAAAGTATGTTGTTGTGAATTGATGCTGTATATAAATAAAATGTAATTTAATTTAATTTAACGGCGTGTCCCTGACATAACCAGAAATGTCAAACATATGCTTACAGTACGCTATATGAGATTTTAAAAGAGTAAATACTGGGCTTAATTTCATCAGAGAGACAGAATCATTTCAGTAGATGCGCATAGATAAAATCTGTCTGTAATATTAATATAAATAACTGACTGGCCATATATGTAACGGCTTTAAAGGTGTCCTGTGCATGTAATCAGAAACCAATTAAAATCACAGATTTTTAAAAAATGAATCCACAGAAAGCAAATAACCATCACTGGCATGTCTTGGTACACATAAAATGCAATTGTCTGAAGTGGCTCTTACCACCTTTAACATCTTTTAAAAAATTATTCTCATGCTTATTATAAATCACACCCTGTCAGTATGCACAGTCCTTTTTCTATTAACGGCTAAATTCATATGACAGGCCTCAAAAAGCCTTTTCCCTGCTGCTGTATGAAAAAGTTCAGTTCATTAAAATGAATGTTGTTGTTCACTCTGACCCAGCGGTGTGCTTTTTTATCCTCGTGTGTCTGTATGATGTACTGCAGATAGCCATCGTGTGTTTGTGTTGATTCACTCCATCTGTGGTGAATGATGAGCCCACTGCTCGGATGCTTTGATGAAAAAAAGAAAAGAAAAAAGAAAAACATCGCACCAGCTGTGACTGTGTCATCGCTAAACCTGAGTGAAACCTGGTCAGGGAAAAACAGGAAATGGCACGATTATCTGAGAAGATGACCTCAGGATTAAAGTTTACACGCACCCGTGTGATGAGTTATAGTCACATCTGTGCTGTGACGGGAAAACCAGAAAGTATAGATCAAACAGAGCTGAGAACACAGATATGAAATGTGGCTACATATGAAAAACATGACTGGTGAGTCACAACTGAGCTGAATATAAAAACCATCGCAGAGGCTAACGGGTGAATTACTGTTTGTTTTGTTGCTAAAATTTAAAGCACAACTGCAATCTGGGAAACGTGTTTGCATTTGACCCACCTGACAGCAGGTGTTTATCATGACAAATTAACAGAAAATGGCTTTTGAGGCAATGTAGAAAGAGTTTTTACAGTTTGACAAGCACAGTCCATTGTTTCCAAAGCTGTGCAGCATGTAGGTTGACAGAGTAGTTCATCACAGCTGCCGTTTGCGGGTGAACAGTTTCACAGTGTTACAAATACCTGTTCCACAATGTTGTAGTATCACAATAATACTGTACTATTGCAAAATGAGAAATTAAAAAAATCAGCCTTTTAGTTTACATTATGAAAATGTAATAAAACAACTATCTGCAGAATGAATGATGCGTAACCTGAGCTGTCCTAACACAAATGACTTTAACATTTACACATTTAGACAGCTTACCCTTAATATAAGGAAACACAGCTGTTGTAAATCAAAGAAACTTGTTGGAACAGCTCGTCAGATTCGCTGTTTTACTTTGTCGAAGTAGGCGGGGTGTTTTTGCTGAAATTGAAGTTCAGCATGTTAGCGCGGGGACAGTCTGCAGGCGGTATGTCTACCTGCAGAGAGCATCTGTGGTTGATGGAGGCAGTGTACAAACCGGTCTGCAGGCTACTCCTTCTTGTGCTGTTCTTGGTTCTTCAGAAAAGGGTAAAGTTATACAATTTATTATTTATAATATAATGATGCTGAACTTTGGGTGGTGGGGCCCCTGTGAATTTTTGCTCAAGTCCTCGACAGACTCTAGAACCATGAGTGTTTCTGCTTACCCTTGGCCACTTCTAGCTTAGCTTCTAGCATTACCCAACATTGCTTATGTACTTTAGGAAATTCTATATATCGACAGAGAAAATGGGCTAGAGAATCAAAAGAAGGTAAAATCTTTTTCAGTTTACTTATATTTACATTTTTAATTAATATTTACTATTCATATATAGAGTGATGGGCTATTTCTAAAACCACTTATTACCCACAATATAATGAATTTGCATTTTGTTGCCTTGTAGCGATACATTTTATCTTTCAGTCTAGTTGAGTAGATGCAGCCACAATCATGTGGAAGACTGCTGGCTTGATAGTTGTCAATCAACACCCTCCAGATGGAGAGTAAGCCACAGAGAATCATTACTTAAAAGGCTGGCTGTGCACAGAGAGCTGTATCGAAGCAGATCAATGGAAAGTTGGCTGGAAAAAAAAAGTGTGGTATAAAAAGATGAAAATACAACAGGAATGACCAAAACCTTGAGAGGATTGACAAGAAAAGCAAATTCAAGAACTTTGAAAGCTTCACCAGGAGTAGTTTCTGGAGGCTACAACTGTCACATTCCTGTCACACACAATATCGAACCACTCCTGAACCACAGACAGTGTCAGAGGTGTCTTACCTGAGCTAAGGAGAAAGAGAACCAAGCTGTTGCTTAGTGGTTCAAAGTCCTATTTTCAGATCAAAGTATATTTTGTATCCAGTGTAAAGTTTCTGCAGTCTGTGATGATTTGGGGTGGCATGTTTTATTAAATCCAAAGTCAATGCATCCGTCTACCAGGAGATTTTAGAGCGTTTCGTGCTTCCATCTGCTGAAAAGCTTTATAGAGATGCTGACTTCCTTTACCAGGAGGACAGTGCCAAAATTACTACCAAATGATTTGTTGACCATGTTATTACTGTGCTTGACTGGCCAGCCACCTCATATGACCTGAATCCCACGGAGAATCTACAGAGTATTGTTACAAGGAAGAAAATACAGACGAACTGAAGGCTATCAAAGCAATTCTGGCTTCAATAACACAGCAGGGCCACGAGCTGATTGCCTCCACACCACACTGTACTGAAGCAGTAATTCGTTCAAAAGGACCACCAACAATGTGTTGAATATATAACTAAACATGTATTTTGAACTCATTTTTGATTGCTTTTAGGAAATCTTTAATAATTTGAGGTGCTTGAGGTAAGCGCTAATCATCAGCATTAAACCAAAAGAGGTTTGAAATATTTCATTTATGTGCAATCAATTCAGACTTGTTTACCCTTTTAATTTTAATTATTTAAAGAAGACTTAAAGTTCCCCATAATGGCTCATAGAAAATAATAATCATCACTAAGAAAGCATTTTATAGTTTTATGCATTGTGTTGAAGATTAAATAGCAAAAGAATGAGAGTAGCACAGGATACCATGAGGTATTTATATTTATTAATTTAAGAAAATCGGTTTGTTCTATTATATCTGTAACGAAAATGCATGCCAGTATTTCTTTAGCCAAAGCTGATCTTTTGCACTTAGTGTCTAACTGCTGGTGGGTTTGGTAAGTACATAATCCAGAACTTCCACCATCCGTCAGGCTGTAATCGTTGTATTTCAAACATATCACACACAAATATGCTGCTGTTTGAAGACAGGCCTGCAATTTGTACTTGTCCTGGTGTTTGACAGATACAGTGCCACTGTCTCTAACAGATCCTGTGGATCCATATGTGGGTAAGTGCAGGAGGGTTAGCTTGTTCATATTCCAGTCATGTTTGTGTCACCTTGCAGCTGAGGCTCTTCACCACAAATAATTGCTCTGTGTTCCTCCTCCTCCTCCTCCCTCTGAACCTCATTTTCTTAAAATTAATACTGCGATAATTGCCCGCTTTCCGCCCACAGCCTCAGTGACACAGCTTTTTATGTTCAGATTTTATCATTGTTATTACAGTATTTCACAGAGTGTGTATATCTGGCACTTCCAGGCTGTTCATTGAAGTAGGAAGTGAAGGGAGAATTAAACAGGATCCACAAGATGATGATGGAAAGATGGCTTGAAAGTGCACATGCACTTTGTTTTAAAAACACACTGTCTGAATGTGTTCAGGAAGGCAGATGGTGCCATGACCCGAGACTGAAATAGAAAGAAAAAAAGAAGAAGGATATTTTGTCTTTCAGAGCAAGCAGAGAACAACCCTGTGGGCTTCAGAGAGTGTGCACACAACATGTATACACAACACAGAAACAGCACATTACAGTTAATGGACACTGGCCACATTTCTTTTATTGAATTATTTTTTTAAAAGCTCAAAATAATAACATTTATAGGTCGGGACTGTGAACCCCAACCAAACCCGATCTGAAAATGGCTTAATTATCAAAGTGTCCAACAAAAAAACCCTCCCAAAAAACTAAATGCTGGATCCTGCACTTCCCAGAGTGCTCACAGCACAACCATATTAGACCACATCTGCCTGGTGAAAGCCACAAATATTTCAAACTCTGTATCTCAAGTTTGTGACTCATACTTTCTCATAAGTCTCATGCCAACGCTGTGATTTGTAATTCATGGCACTCCCTCAGACGCCAGAGAAAAGCTCAGTAATCCTCAATGACCAGTAAAGTGATCTTCATGTTTAACTCTGCAGAAGATTTGATAAAATGATAGATCTACCTTAAAGTTGTTTTAATTTAATCCAATTCCAGTTCTATTCTATTCAATTTTATTTATATAGCGCCAAATAATAACAGCAGTCACCTCAATGTGCTCTATATATTTTTTAAGATAAAGACGCTGCAATAATACAGAGAAAACCTAAACAATCAGACAACCCCATTTGAAGAAGCATTTGGCAACAACAGGAAGGAAAAACTCCCTTTTAACAGGAAGAAACCAGAACTAGGCTCAGGGAGGGGTAGATACATGCCATGGCCTGTTGGGGGTTATGAGAGAAAGAAAGGATTAAAACACACTTTAGAAGAGAAGAGCTAATGATTAAATGCATGGATGTGTATAAACCCATAGTGACTGAAAAAAGATGAGTGAAGAAGAAACACTCAGTGCATCATCTGGTCGTTAAGTCTGACCACATTAGCCGTCCAAACGCCACTTCAGGTCCCAATGTCAAATGAACTCTGCGGCATCACTGAGAGTTAAAAACTGTCTAAATTCTTTCATCTGCAATAAAATGATCAGTGTGGAGGCTCTACCAGGTGTAACAATTACGTTTAACATGCAGGCATCCATGAAAACAGAATTTCTGAAGTTAAACGGAGGTTAGCAGGGATTTAGCTCGCTAGTTTCCATCTAAAGATGAGATACCATGTTCTGATTGAGGGATTTCTGAAAAATTTAAAAGGTACAGCTCTGCTATCACTTCTAACATAAAGGAAGACAGAAAACTAAGCAGCAGCGATGTTTGTAGGGTTACTGAAGTTGGGCTAACTGGTATATAATGATGTGCTACGTGGTGGCTAACAACACAGCCATGGTTAGTATAATATAAACACATTAGCACAGTGAAGCTGGAGGATGAACGCTAACTTTTTTCCACTCAATAAAAGTTAGCACTCGCATGGCAAGACGCTGTTAATGGACCAAACTGAGATAATCCATCCACAATCAAGGTTAGTCATTAATATATTGCTGCATGGGCTGGACTGTCGTTACATCATAAGGTTTTTTTTAAAAGAACTGAGCTTTAAAACTTGCTGCTGACGAATTGTGGTAATACAAGCTAAGCGAGATCAACAGTGATCACTTCCTTTTTTGGGGGGGGGTTGTTCCGATTAAATAATACAAGATAAAAAGGATTAAAACATCTTAAAAACATAACAGCCTTAATAAAAGCAGAGTAGTTTGGACCCAAATGCAGGGTTCATACGTCATCACTTAACAACCGGATTGGAAGCCCCCGGCATCTTAGGCCTATTGCAGCATAACTAAGGGAGGACTGAGCGTCACATGATCCAGACCTAACTATTTGCTTGATTAAAAAGGAAGGTTTTAAATCCTATTTTCTATTTACACTGTGAAAAGATGGAACAAGTGCATGCTGGAGCTCACATTGTGCAGAAAGCCAGAAGAAACTCTTGCTATGCTCTTTAAGGTTAAATGGACTGAAGGAACAGCCCAAGTGGTCACAGGGTTCATGAATATGCAGGAGCAAGTTCTATGAATGATTTCTGTTTCTGATGAGCCACAGCAGGTACGAAGCCCTACTTCTAACACTTTGCAGTAGATGCTATCATTGACCTTGTGATGAGCTGACATTTTGCAGCAGTGAAGTCACACTATGAAACGTTAGCACTGACAACCCAGAAAGTCAGGAAGAGTAGTGCCCTTTACTCTCCTATTTGATGGGACTGCAGAAGAACAAGCTTTCACATTTACCCTGATGTGAAACTCTGAGAGGGCCGTAAATGGGTGACAGCCGAAGACAAGATTTCGAGAGTGTAACTTTAAGATTGCTACACTGATTATTTGAGTCACACTGGATGGTGATAGAAACATGCCCTCCATCCACCCTCAGCCTCACAGTCACACTTGGCTTTGTGAGTGCTGGTGAATCACACAGTATGTGCTGCCATCACTGTACTATATCGCATACAGGTCGGCCGATGACTGAATCATGGAATCGGTTGTGCTGCATTACTCTGTGTGATTCAGCAAATTCGCACATTATGAGGGAAGCTGTGAAGTAAAAGAGCTCGGAGGGTTTCCGCCGATAACACCCTGGTGACCCCGTTTTACAGAACTCTTACGGACATTTTCCATTTATTTAAAGATGATGTAAAAAAAGAAAAAGAAAAAAGGAAAGCTCAGAAAAAAAAGGCTTTAACAGTGTGTACTTTACTTATGTGTATGTGCTGGTTGCCTGCCTTCCTAGAGATGGAGGGTCATTAATGTAAACAAGCAATAAGGTTATTATAATTTCATTATGAATATTATTTTGATTGAGTGCTGGAACAGAGCTTTGAATCGTTTCCAAGTCACGTATTGACCGTTGTTTTGTTTCTTGATGGCTCCAAAACTCAGTGTCCGGCTATCTGCCTCCTACTGATCAGTAAGCAATTAAGCAAATATCTAAAGAGAGCACACACAACCACATCCATACGGTTCATTGCCTCACCTTTAAAGCTACATCAGGGGTTTCTTTGGCCTTGCTTTCCCATGAAGCTAGAGAAAAGAAATACAGTTGTCAAATCCTTCAGGTCTAATACAGTACTGTGCAAAAGTCTTGAGCCATCTCTCATTTCTTTATATTTTGTTTCCAAGGAGCCTGAGTTTCGTGTAACCTTTAAAGTGGTCTTGAGCATTAGTTCTTCAGGCTATAAGAAGGTCTTTCAAAGTTTTTCTTTGGACATTTTCTGCTTTTTCACTAATTTTGGTGATTCCCAAAAAGCTGGCACATTTCAGCATGGTGTGCAGGTTGTCTCTAAAAAATTTGAGGAAACTGGACAAGTGGAGGACAAAAGATGAAGTGGCAGTCCTAAAAAACATCATCAACAAAAACAATCCGCAGTAGATGAACACATACCTAAAAGTTATTTTCTTAAGAAATAGGAAGACTCTGATGTGAGGACTTGAGAGATTGAATGAATCAGGTGAGTCAAGATTAAGAACGAGTGGGATGTGGCTATTTCCGAGTGACAGGTGGGTTTCTTGTTAAACAGTTGGTAGCCAAAGAATTTGATCTTGTTAATTTATAAATCAATGGGCACCATTAGACTGGCTAGATTTATTCTGTTTTGTAAAAATATAACTGGAGAGAGAAATCAGCCTTGCACAGAGATTTAGTTGGACAGGTTCAAGTAGAACAGACTCATGTTTGAAAGCCACCAAAGTCACTCTAAAGTTTCAAGGTGTAAGTTGACATCTAACAGGTGAGAAACTGTACATTCAGACATAAATGAAAAAAATAACAGGGGGCAACTTAAAAACAGCTTGTCACTAAAATAACAGCAAAATATGTACTTCAGTGTACTATTAGAACATCAGTTTGAAGATTCCCATCACTTTGCTGTTGTTTCTAAACAAATACCAGTTGAATTTACCTGTTTGAGTTGATGTGAAGTACGTTTTCCATTATAAGCTTGAATAAGGATGTTTGAAGTGCTGCGACTACAATAAGCAACTATAAGTGAAAGATTTGTAGACTATAAGCCTATTTTATGTGGGACGCAGAGTCCTCTCTGCCATTACATGAAAGACCTTAGTTACCGTTATTGAATGCATAGTAATACAATAAAGGGAGATAGTGTAGAGATTCATGCCCACATTGTCCTAGTGCTTCATGTGCATCAGCTTTGAGGTGGTTATATTTGTAAACAGAGCCTTTTCTCTCTATTTCAATCCTTCCTCGGTTTCAGCTGAGGCAAAATAAAAATCGTGTGTGGGTGTGCTTGGGGTGTGAAGGGCCTGTGAATGGTAAATGCATAATGGTAAATGTTATTTTCAAAAGCTGAGATGTGCACAATTTAGCAGTGATGCTTAGAAAGCTTCTAAAAATAAAAACATTGCTTTAAAAGGATTTTACATTCTTAAGAATCCTGATTCAAATGTTTTGCATAATGGTGACTGGTTGCTTTTTGGATAATGGATTTTGGTTTTGCAAGAGCAAATTGTGGTGATTCAACAGACAAAATTTTTGCTCCAAAATGTTTCTGGGAAAAACTGGGACCTTTTACCGCAAGGACACCATATTATCTATCGGTTTCAGTCATGCAATGCAATAAATTTTTCTTCAGGGGAACCTTTAGTGTTTGCATTAATGTTACTTAGGCAAGTACCATAAATCTAAATGGTGAAGCAGATCAAATATGACCCTGTAGGGCAATAGCATGTTTGACAACAGCATGACCATGTAACCCGCTACTTTGAAAAAGGTTGCTGAGTAAAACTTGAGGAACATGAAACTAGAGCCCAGGGTGTTCATCCAGCCTCTAAACTCCTCAGATCAAAATCCCAGTGACCATCAGCGGGATGCACTGGAACTCAGCAGCCAGTTGCCCAAACCCAGAGTTTCAATTGCAAATGCACTGGTGGCCTGGATGGAGGCAACCTGTCACCAAATAATCGCAGACTGCCTCAGGCTGACTGCAATCACTCTCAGGTAGATTAGCAACATGCTGCAATCAATCCGAGTAAGTGTGGGACAGTGAGTGCAAATCATCCGCATCTCCACTCAGCTGGTTTGCAACCGGTTGCCAAGCACCCATGTCATTTTGCAGTTAAGTGACCATACTGCAGAAACTAAATCAAAATTTATGCAGGAATTTCTATTTTAGATCCATGAAGTTCAGGCTTTATTCTGAATGCAAATAGTTAATTTGGGAAGTTTTGTTTAAATTTTGTTTGTAGATGGCAACAATTTGCTTAAAGTTTGCACTAAAGTTGCTTTGAAGGTGGCAACTGACTGAGTGATTCCAGACCCATCTTTGACTCATCTTCAGAGGCAACAAGGCTTCAAAGACTGCAGTAATTTTGAACGTGCTGCGGTCTCCCAGCATATACAATTGTATCGAAGTAAAACAGTCCCTTTAAAATGCTCGCCACTGTTAAAATAATTTTCTTACTGTAATCTTAATGTAGCAACACACACACACACACACACACACACACACACACACACACACACACACGTGCACCCAGACTGAAATAAGGAGACGGGGATAAGAGGATATTAGTTCTGAATCTCATATCCTGTTTTATTGTTCAAATATGGCAGAACAAGATATACAACACAGTACAAACAACACACCCACTCAGTCGGACATACACGTGGAAACATGGAAAGGCAAACAGAGAAGACATATTTGTACGCTTGTTCAAACACGCACACACACACGCAAGTCTGAGTTTGCATGATTGATACAGACAAGAATTTCTCAGGGGAACCGCTGATCAAACGTCCCACAGACAAACACATCCACGCTTTCACAGACACATGAACAGGCCAACAGGACAACTTGTGTATTAAAGGGGATTTTA
The DNA here is from genome assembly GCF_018398535.1 of Haplochromis burtoni. NCBI lineage: Eukaryota > Metazoa > Chordata > Actinopteri > Cichliformes > Cichlidae > Haplochromis > Haplochromis burtoni. Next base: position 51,573 of record NW_024582389.1, on the reverse strand, counting down.
AGGAGATTAAGGACCTGGTGACAACAAAAAAAAAGCGAAAAGAAAATGTTCAAAGTCCACCGTAAGACAGCTACCCCCCTCCTCCTCCTCCTTCCATCTGTCTGTGTTATTGACCGTTTAAGTAGGTTCCACAGAGATGAGAGTGCAGCTCACACTTGTTCTCACTGCAGGGAAATTAATCCTCAAACAGCTGAAAATCAAAGTCACTTGCTTTTTTCTTACAATGGAAATAACACATATTCTGTTTTATGGTGGACTTTTAAATTTTTTTTAAAACATTTAACTGAAGAATCCAACCCTTTAGCCTCAGGCTGATGTTTAAGAGACTTTGGCAAATCCCCGAACCTACCCCACACGCGGGGTAAAAAACATCCTTCAAGAAAACAAGAGTCGCACGAGTTTGTTTTAGTGACTGAAGGCCACTTTGATCTGAACAGTATAAACCTGCTCTGTAAAATCCGAAACCAGTTTTTAAAAACATAAATTACAAAAATCTTGTGCTTTGTACACCTTCGAAATACAAACTAAAATCCAGCGTCTTCATTTTTTATGTTTTTACATTAAATCATGTAAATCAGCTGTAAGACAAAGCAGCTAAACAGATTAAATAATCACTGTTCTAGCTGTTTCCTGCAGTAATATCTAATTTAACACTGGTGCGTACGTATTTCTGAATAACAGTGGATGAATTTCATGAGCACAATGCTATAAGGGCCTATGTCATTAAGCTTACATTAAAAAAAAAAGACGGAAGACAGCGAAATTAGGAGCTGTGGGGTTCTCAGCTGTGAGGAGCTATTGTGGGACTCTCAATCACTGCTTGCCTTTAACAGCTCTTGCATGTACAGTACTACAGAATCAGATGCTTCTCAGCATCAGCATACTGATACACCCCAAAACAAAAACACTGAGCCTCAAACAAACGGACTCCAGCCTGTGTCAAAGACTTAACAATTGACCAACGTGCTGCGTGCTGCTCTTTAAAAATGCATTTCATAGAGAATCAAACAAAAAAAAAGAAAAATCACACTGATGTATTAGAGAGGAAGGCGAGTTCTGAAATAAATACTTAAGTCTAACAGTAATAACAGCTTGTCAAGGATTTAATCATGAAGGTTCTGGCATTAACGGAGAGACGTTTTTGGCAACTCATAGTGTAATGTTACGCTGAAGCACATCATTTTATTTTGTAGCATCCCCAAGCCACCAAAGTTAGTGTTTTTATTTATTTTTAGTGGACGTTGATTTATAGGATTTTGCTCAAAAGCATCACTTAAGTTTCCAAAGTGAATCTATCTCAACTCCATGATTGTCTCGGTGCTGCCTCGGTAGTACACACTCTGGTAATGCAACTGTAATATATGACACTAAAAGCAAAGCTGTGGGGTGGGGGCAGGTTATGTCAGTTTCTGTACCAGACGTGAAGAAGATAAAATAAAATGCTAGAAATATAAATAAGATCTATTTAAGTGGACTGCCAAATGCAACAGAAGCTTGCACAGATTCAAGTCCAGCATACTGACGCGTGTCTCACACTTAAGTTTGAAGAATCCAGCCGGTCACACGGCCTCTTCAGCCACAAAGATGAACAAATGATTTTCTGTCTATGAAGGCAGAAGACGTTTAAAGGATGGTGAAAGACTCTTCACCTGAAACCGTTTCAGCAAAAGGCTTTTTTTTTCATTATCAGAGGGAAATAAAGGACATTTCAAGTTCATTTTAAAAGGTAAACTAAACTATAAACAAAACTTAATTTTTCTTATTCTAAAAGGGCAGTTTTGCAGTGATGGGTCACAGTGAAGCCTTAAATACGGATGAGTGTCTCTACAGGAGTGCTTCACATCTGTGTTCTGGGTTTGAGTGCCAACATGTACCCCTCCCCTGCAGATCAGTGCAGAAGGAGGGACGAAACTCTCGCTGTTAGATGTAGGACAGCAGAGTTGGTGCGGTAAGTCAACAGGCTAAACAGGCTGGCCTGTTAGGACGGTCACCTGGCGTTAATTTCAAGCTACATTACCTATTTAACTAGCACTGTGTCGAGCTAGGTCAGGTGGGCGGGTGGCTAGCGTGGCTGGCTAGCTGGGTTAGCTGGTCAGCAAAGTGGGCTGACTGGTTGGCTGGTTCAAGCTTTGTGCCCAGGTCTTACTGACTCTTCTCATGTCTAACCAAGCCTGGCTGATGGTGTCCGGACTGCTGGTTTTTCAGTCTCTGCGCCTCGGTCGGGTGAGGTCACTTCCTGTTCACTGTGATGGAGTTGGCTGTAGTGTTCGTCTTTGTAGCAGTTTCCTCTGTATTTCCAGGGGGCTTCACTGCGGCAGCATTAGGACCGCCCCCATTCTGAAGTGTTTCCTGTTTGTACTGTTGCAAGGCGCGGTTGACGGCGTCCTCGACCAGTCGCTTGCTGACCTTCAGCAGCTCCGCCTCGTCTGGCTCAGACCGGCGACGCCCACCTGGGTAGCAAAAGCACAAGTATATGAGCACGTCATGTCCATTAACAGCGAATTGAAAAAAGTAATCAATCAACTTTGACAATAAAAGAGTTTGTCAGCAATATTGTGGGGAAACAAAAACAAAGAAAATCACATAATTGATCAAAATCAACAAATCTTAGAAGATCAGTGGAATTGTGCCAAAGGAGAAAGCCATCCAGCCATGGGCCAGATTCAAATTACTTACTTTAAAAAAGGGTATTGGACATAGCAAAACATTTTACATAAATATTGCCTCAAGGTCGAGAGTCTGGTCAGTAACGACCCCTCCTTCCCTTAGTTAGCTCCAGTTGCTAGGCAAAGTGTGTACCACTTGCAGTTGCCGAGTTGCTGCTGGAGTTGGTGGCAACAATGATGCAGCACATGGGGGACTCTAGTGAGTAAAACTAGTGAGTAAAACTTGCTTCTTACCAGTGCAACCAATATGTTTCAACACATTGACTTTAAGTTGAAAGTCAAACGTTGCCACGTTTCTGGCTTGCATATCAATTTTGCAAGTTTGACTACTGCTGAGTAAGTTGTTGGCGAGTATTTTCAGACAAGCTGGCATCTGCCATTCAATCTATGATGCAGCACTAGGTGCAGCACACTCTTTGGCTACCAATTACACCTGGCAACTCCAAGCAACCTCCAGCAACCACTTGCCAACTGGTTGCGGAACACGTACGTTTCCCTAGCAACTGGATGTTGCCATAGGGTCAATGACTGATCTGTAAGCCTGCGTGACTGAGGTCTAAATTCGTTTTAGCCCATATTGCGCGTAGTTTTAAAATGTAATAAAGGCAAATTTTGTATAACTGGCACCTTCAATGTTAAAGGCGACCTATTATATTTTCACACACTGTTATAATGATGGGTGCTCCTATTAAACACAAACCAGTGCACAAACATCTGAATGATGTCAGTGGTAGGAGATTTCCACAGTATTGTCATCAACCTGAATGCAAAGCTACGCTCCACAGTCCAAGAATAAAAACATGGGAGTGATAACAAGGATGCCAATGAAACTCTAAACCCGATTTATACCACCATCGTCAACTGTCAGAATATAAATGCCCCCTTGTGCCTGTAAAAGGGCATGTTAGAGCAACATCAGTACTCAATAAAAAAAAATATCCAAACCCATCATGAAACTGCTGATTGTTCTCTGTGTTTGTGGCTCCAGCTGAGCTTCCACTTCACCATATGTGTCAGGAATTAGTCAGTTTTTAGCTATAGTGACATTTAACTCGACGGTAAATTTGATTGCAGCACTAAGCTGCTTCCTGTGGTGTCTGAGTGCCTTTCTGATGAAAGCACGACCCGTTTCATTCTTTTTCTAATATGCTCAAAATGAAAACAGAAAATAACCATTAATCTGACAATAATTAATTGTGTGGATTCTCCACTCATCACAGACTGAACACGGCGACAACAGATTGATGTCGCAATAGGAAAGAAGTGATCGTTGCAGAGATGATAGTCACAGAAGATGTAAACAGCTGATATTAATTTCCTTTTTGGTTTGAACACCAAAGCAAATCATTTAAGTTTAGTTCAGCTACAGACAAAATGGCAGACAGAAAGACGGCAACGCCAGTCAGAAGAATCGCCGAGATGGTCAGTCAGTCAATAATTCATGTAGAAAGAGAGCAAAGCAGGCAGGCAGGCTGTAGGATGGACAGGCAGGAGCAAGCCATTCAGAAAGAGAGTAATAGAAAAATCATTCAGCCATCCAGTCTGTCTGGCGCACACAAACACACACACAGACAGGTACGCACAAACACTATATAACCGCATTAGCTTTTGATTACCAAGGCCAAGCACAAGATTCGCACACTAACCCTCTTTACCACAGAATCCCACTGGGCCCATAGGTTTGTTTCATTTGAAATCAGCGTCGTGCTCTATTATTCATTATACAGTGAGACAGAGCATACAGCAGGAGACGACGATGATAATTTTGCTGAGGTCAGAACCAGCTGAGAGTATGATTCGTAATTTATTGTCATCTGTTGTTTTCATCCGACAGAGGTGTCTCAAACCAGCCATGTGTCACATTCTCTTCTTATGTTTTTTTTAATATTAACCAACAAGATGGTGAAATTAAATTAAAGCAAGTTCTGATGCTGTGTTAATTGTTCAGTCATCTGCTGTTAGACTGTTACATAAGTGACAATCCACACACAATGAGTCATTTTATATGAAAATCCTTCTGTGCAGACTACTAAATTAGCATACCCATGAATAATAAATACAACAAGGTGCCACCGACCTTGCTGTGCCCTCTGTTAATATGCAAATATCAGTGAAGTGCATCTGCTGACCTCTGTGCAGAATATAATACAGTGGCATCAGTCACCAAAGACCGACTGTGAGCTGAAATCTGTTATCCAGACCACTGGAATAAGTCACTGTCGCGAGTATATCACCTCCGCCACGGTCTGATGACACGAGCACTGTGCGACTGTGGATTTATGCTGTTTATGCCAAGCGTCCAGCCTGGTAACAGCACGCCAAACAGAAAACAGGAGTCGTCAGAACAAGCCAGCAGTTGCTTCTCACTCATCTATTTAACGTCCCCGTGTGCTCGAATCAGCTTTTCCATCTATTGTTTTTGAACATGTTCTGTTTTAGCAACTTGAGGTTTATCGAGTTGTGCTTTCTACAAAACGCTGCTGCTGTTGTACTGAGATGTTATTTGATTACCTGCCTGCTTGTCTTTTTGAGTGAGTCATACCTCTGATTGATGTTTGTTTTTCTATCTACCCTTTAGTTTTAGTGACTGAATTCACTGAATATGCCTTTCTCAGTAAAACTGCAGGCAGATTTCTAAGTAGCGCAGAGTGGCGCTCCTAGCACTAATGATCACAATCGTTTAAATCATGTGACGGTCATCCTGTTTAGTCTTTGCTCCACTCTTAGAACTCCCTCACAGTCAGCGCCACAAACCGTCCGCTCATTACTGATGACCGGTTTCTGATTCATGAGATAAACAGCAACTGGGCCAAGACTTATTTATTTATTTTTTAAGCAGGGAGCATATTCTGCACTTTACTTAGGCAACCTCCTAGTGGGCGACAGTCTGAAGTAAAACAAACATTAAGATGTTTGCAGTCCTCTCTGCTGTCAGAAACTGTTTAATCAACATTTAAAATATAGTAAAACTGCAGTAAATGTAGTTAAATTAAACTGTGCCTAACAACAGTAAAGCTCTAATTTGGTCAAACTAATCTCTGCTTTCTTTATTTAATTAAACTGTTTAACAACACCCTAAGACTATGTGAGGTCTCCCTGTTTTTGTCACATTCTTTTCAGCCAGGTTGCAACACCCTGTTCATCTGTAGACTACTTCTGTTTTTTCTTACCCATCCCAATTGAAGTGCATAATCTTAGCTATAGTAGTTATTACAGGACAAACAAAAGTTTGAGTCAGCCAAGCGAGACCAAAAACATTAGGTGTAGATTGTACCTCATATCAGACACTGACGGCATGTTTCTACAACTGTTTGGACCCGATCTGTCTCAGAGTTTTTTCCCCATCCGTGCAAGACCGTCAGTCCACTGTTAACCTCAGCTGTCAATGCCGGGTGACGTTGTAGAATAAAAAGGGGATGTTTTTTCCTCTTCTAGTTTCATTATTTTAATATGGCACTATTAGTTCATTAGAATCATATAACCAGCTTTGCATTAAATATATACTGAAGTTTTTGATCTTACATTAGCCTTTGTATTACAGTGATTGTTATAACTCTAGTTTGACTTTCTACTTACAGGTACCAGAATAATATGATCTTTCATTGCAGATGTGACCATGATCAACTTATACATATTGCAGTTTGTTGCTTATTATAGAGTTGTGCTCAAGTTAATTAAGGGTTAAAAGCTACAGTCAGCGTGAATGTCTGACTGATCTATGGAGGGGAAAGGCTTCGAGCATAGAGGGCCGCACGCGCTTACGTACCACTGATATCATATTATTATTTGTGGTCTTTTATTCAATTATGTTTTTTGCTAAGTTTAAAGTGGTAGTTAATTAATGCAAACATGCTTACAGTACATATAATACATATAATCTAGGAATGTGTCCGACCTGAGGCCTTAACTCATTTGGAGTCTCACTATATTTTACTCTACTTGGTAACAGATAACCAGAGTCAATAATTAGCCTCAGAGACCCTGAGGGCTTGAAGTTTATTACCTTGTTTGGAAGGTGTTATAGAAAAGAGAAGTTCTATGTCTGTTTGTACCCATTAAAGATGTACAAGATGTACGATTAACTGTGACTAATGTCTGGAACCTATTTTGATCTGTCATTACGCATGAAGGGGCGTTCTAATACCCTGATTTTTTACAAAACTATGGAGATGTGTTTTTTGTGATGAGATCTGAGGCTGTCTGCATACAGTTTCCATCTCCCACGTGTGTGACCATTAAAATCATCGTTTGACTTGACCCGGCCGGACCAGTGTTGTTATTGTGGTGTTTCTCCTGTCTCCATCCCCAATATTTTGAACCATAACAACGTCTACCTTTATTTACTCTGGAGGAGGCCGTAAACCTTTGTGAAAGCAGTCCAGTACGGGTGAGTGAGTCAGAGAATCCTACTTCACATTGATGGCAGCCAGGCTGAGGAGAATTGTTGAGGGTAAACGCAGCAGTTTTTGTTGCTCTTAGCTGTTGTTAACATCTGTTAGCTGCTGTTTGTCAGCATAAATTAAACTTTCTTTGATATGGCCTAACACATTACTGGACTGGAGCTGATTGATTACATTCTCACATTGTATGAGAAGGTATTCAAAGTGTTTATCAGACACTTGAGCCTAACATTAGCCTACATACATAATGTTCTCCTCCACCTTTGGAGTACTACATATTTGACTGGTCTCTAGCCACATGTGTAAAACACCAATAGTTGGAAGGGAGATGTCCTTCCCAGACTCTGTATTCAAATATGGTGGATGGTTTGTTGGAAGATGCACACTTAGACTGAGTACAATATTCAACCCAGTATTGATGAGTGTACATTTAAAAAGTGCTTCTTCAACATTCTTTTCAAAAATTATATTTTTTGCTTTGAGAGAAACTGACTTGCTGGGAAAAATGAGGAGCTTTATAAAGCACATTGCTTTCGAACAACTTTAAATTGCCCGAGCCCAATGGAGACTGCTGGCTCAAACTTAGTTGAATAATGATTAATATTTATAAAGGTTGCATATAGTGCTGGCTCCAAATTAACAGTAAAAGATGTTGTTGGCGTGGCTGGATTTTTTATTTTTTTTTAAACATTCAACAAAGACATCCATGTACAGCTGAAAACTGTACGTTAATTGTGTTTTGTTATTGATGTTTTGTTAAATTTTACGTTGGATATTTGAGGGTTTGTATAAGAATGCATTAGAGCTGGCATATTTCAGTATGTTTGGTCTAATCACCATTTTATGAATTGAGAAATAGCCCAGTCAGTGACGGTTACAGCCGGAACAAACTGGGTGAAACCTCGCCTCTCATTAAAACAGAAGAATCATATCACGGTGGGAACTGTGTAATTTACTGCAAAGGACAAGACGACTACAATAGATATTCCTCAACAGGGAAGGTTCTATATGGAGCATATTTGCCTTAATTAATTGAGGCCAACATGGCTTGGGCCTCAGTCCTGCAGGCCTAGCGACAAGTCTGCGCAACTTCCAGTAGCTATGGGTGTTCCCTGACTATTTGGCAAGTGGTTGCTGTAGGTTGCTGACAGTCGCACTGAAACCTCCTTGTGACTGTGTTGGTCAACAGCAGATCAATAAGGTGCAACTTTTACTTCGTGAAGTCTCCAATTCCCCTTTGTGTTGCACTTTTTCCAAGTTTCATTACTACTTAGCAAGTACCAGCTGGTTGCAGAATGATTCGTAGGCCTACATCACTGGTATTAGGCAGGTTTTCATTCAGTGGCTGGTTCTACAGTTGAATTGCAGTTTGTACACATGCTGAACCCATTACATGTCCACTAGTTTCTAAAGGTCTCAACCCAATTTAAGTAATTTTTTTTGCATATAGATTTAAAATAAAACACATGAAGAAGGAATGTCTGTAATAAAATATGTGTAAGTAAATATCAAAGTAAGAAAGGTAAACCTAAAATGTAAACAAGGATTATGATTTAGAGTGCAGGATGAATTATTTTACTCAAATGAGGGGGATGCAACTGAAACAAATACATAAAACCCAGCAGCACGATTAATGGACAGCCTACTTAATCACTTCCTGCCCAGATGCTCTAAATAGGACAGAGGCTGCTTCTGCTTCCACCATTTACGCTAACTTAATAAAGAGGAATGAGATTGTATATGATTGGATTACAACAATATTAGTAAAAATACTGAGAATGATCAGAGAGACGATTTGGATACAAAAAAGCAACGAGATGGTATCATCTTTTGTAATCAATAAACTGGAGATTATTCCAAGGCAAGAAGTAATTAAACCATTAATCAGCCTGAATTTGATTGTTGTGGAGGTATATGGGAAATGATGGCTTTAGGGTCATTGCAGTTGTAGCTTGTAATCAGATGCAGATCACACTTTGAATGAACCCTCCCAACTCTGATTGTACACATATGACGGGAGGAGGACACGTACTTGAGCGTTTAGCACGGACTGGAGCCTGAACCAAATCTGCAACACAAGCACAAACATCAAATATTAAGTAAGCACAAACAAACAAAGCAGACATATTCTGGCGTCTCAGGGATTGCACACACTCTCCAAACAGCGCCGTTATAAGAGCCTCTTTGTGTGTTACCACGGGGGAGATACTTTCAGTGCTAGACAGCAGTGATTTTAAACATTCGTTTTGGACCCCGGGGCTACATGAAGCCTAAAAAGGATGCAGAAATACTGTGAAGGCAAAACTGTTAACCAAAGCCACTGAGTCATACTACCAAAATATTGCATTAGGTTGGACAGAAGGATGGAGAAGGAAAGCAGGGCACAATACCGTGGGCAAGTTTTCTTCTTGTAAAAGTGGCTTTTAAAAGAAATCTGTTGCATACCAGAAGCTTTTATTTTGAGGTTGCACTTCAGAAAATAAAACACTGGACAAGATACGATGAAATAAGAGTTAACTTACACCGTGACTTAACGCTTCTTGAGCTCCTTCCGTTGCATTGAACACCCAGAAAATATCGCTTTCGATGCCAACCTTACGTAAGGTGGTTTCGTCTCGCTTGTCAAAGGTCTCTTCTGTGTCTGTATCTGTTAATGTGACTGCGTGTTTCTATCTGCCTATTCAATCTTGACCTGTCGAAGTGACGGCCTTTATGATGGCAGTAAAGCCATCCTCTGTACCTGTTTCTCACCCACACACTAGCAGAGAAACAGATAAGCTTTTCAAACTGCGGATAAACGGACTCCACGGCAACGAGGCTGACAGACACATGAATCTCACTCGCTCAACTTATCTCTCTCTCCCCCTCACACACACACACACACACACACACACTCAGTGTTCCCACAATTCCTCAAAGCGCCAGCCCTCCTCGTATCCTCTCCTCTCGCTGCCACTCTGCTTTTACCTTCTCTAACCTCGCTCTCTCTTTATTCAAACATTTGTTCTTCTTGCTCTCCCTCTCTTCACCTTTTTTTTGCTGGCTGTGTAGTCATGGTGACAGTGATGAGAACCAGACACACACTTTTAACAGCAAAAGGAGGTTGTACCGACTTTCCATCTGTTTTTGTTGTCAAGTTTAACTCTCTATAGCCTCTAAGTATCATCTTCTCCCAAACCAGTTCGTCTTTACCTATTTGGCTTCTTTGCCTCTTTCTTACGTTCCACTTCCTCACTTTTTGGCCTTTTTCAAGTCTCTAAAACAGCTTTTTTTGGTCTTAGACTGAAAGATAAAAAAAGTAGAGAAAAAAAGTTACAAGTGCTCTGCACTGAGGTCCCATCATCAAGGAGTGACCCTAATCATACGCTAATGTAATTTTTGTTCTCGTTTCTAAAACAAAGGGGCAGAGGTTCGTTGGTTTTCTACTTCGATCCAGGCTAATGTATCTGAACTATCATGACTAATACATCTTTTAGTGTAACTTTATTGACTTGACTTGATTTTATCCCCATCCAAACTAGAATTACAGCATTACTGTTAAAATTATTACATTACAGCCTTACAGTTGTGTCCCTCCCGTAATCAGTCAAGGTGCAGTGTAGACTTTAAAACTAATTTTATTAGTAATTCAGTTTCTTATCTTTCCCTGAGTCACTGAATAATAGGGGTGGGGGAAAAAAACCGATACTGTGTAGTATCGTGATATTTTGTTTGCTAATAATGTATCGATACAGGGACAGCAGAAATCGATATTTTGTTACAAAAAAGTTTTTGTGGAGTGGAACATGCTCTGACTTCAGAACATGTTGATCAGCTCCTTTTTCTGAGCAAGAATCCTGACATTCCTTCACTGTCCAAATGTGTTTAACTTTTTTTATGGCAGCAATAAACATGACAGTTTACTTATTTTAATTTAAGACATGTTTTATTTTAATTAAGTTTAAAACTTTTTTATTTAATGTAAAATTATATTTTGTTTTAATTTACTTTCAAATTCTTCAGTTGCTGAAGGGGCTGCATAGTTTTCACAAATTGCATAGTGCAGAATAGCTATAATTGTACCAGATGGTTGCATTGAGTTAAGTTGGACTAGACTGTAATACAAACCGTTCAGTTTGTCAACATTAAAACTGACTGAAATGAGAGAAAGACTGAGTGCGAGACTTTGTTATTAGATAAAATGAATATTGATAAAGTTTACCTTTATGTACAGAATCTGAATATCGCAAAATATTTTAAAAAATTGCAATAATATCGTATCGTGCGTTAAGTATTGTGATAATATCGTATTGTGGGATGTATGGTGATTCCCACCTCTACCGAATAATGGTCCAAACAAGGGTTTTGCAAATCCTTTTGATATTACAGTAAAGCTGACCCTTGATCTTTTACAGCCACAATCTTATCAGTTCATCCTTGGCTTTAGCAGATAGATGGAGACTCCTTTCAAGAATTACTGTGATGACATATTCACAAGAATGGGCTTGGCACTGTCACCATTGACAAACAAAATCTAAGATGTTTATTACTAAGTTTATTGTTATAGCTGTTGCAGAGTCCATGTGAAAAGTTGTGTAAAATGTAATTAGTTCCCTCAATGTGTTTAGGACATGTGACAAGGTACATAAAGACATATGAAATCACTATTCTGCTACTGCTGCTGCTGGTTCAGATCCACAGAAACTCAGCCAAATGAATATGCATTCAATCAACAGTAACAGAAATTGTCTTATTAAATAAAACACAATTCTAATCTTAACATGTGGAGTGGTTTTCAATAACTCAAAGAGGTTTTCTATTAAGTTTTCTAAATAAAAAGGTCACTCTGCCACAGTCACAGCATGTCAATGTACTGATGTTAACATATAGTTTAAAGCATCGGAGCTGCTGGGTGTTCTTGATATGTTCTCTTTTAACTTTGTTCCTCTCTGATGTGCTCCTGCTGTCTCGCTCTCTAATATCTTCCAGGTCTCATAGTTGCTCCGAGAGGCAAAGGTTGAAAGGTTCTTGCTGTTCTTGGTGTGCAGACGCTATGTTTAGGATTTTGACCGTACACTGTCAGCTTTGAGTCTGTACAACGTCAAGTGGCAGTGTGTGTCTGCTCGAAGTCACCACTCCACTGTAATATATGTTGGCCTTTGAAGGGACCGTTAAACACCATTACTGCAAATTCTCTTACACAACCTCCCCTACTTATTCATCTTGCTTTTAACAGCCTTTTCTTCAAGAGAACCATTTGCAGGATTCTGTTGAAACTTGGACAATTTCACTTGAAAATATCACCTCTTGGATGGATGGATATTCTATTGAGCCCAAACCGGAAATTAAACGGACCAGATAACGGCAGCTACTGATGATGCAAAACCGTGCACAGGAACTAGCTGTAGTATCTAAAATGATCCTTAATAATCGCATTAAATTGAATCTAATTTACTGGATTGTGTTTGCTAACTATCTAAAAATTTGCTGTCATAAATACACTCTTTTTACTTTGAATGAGCTGATCATTTTTGAAAGCTCTCACAGGGGTTTGAGCAGAACATCAATGCAGCATATCTGCAGAAGGAGGATGAAAGGAATGGGTAAATAAAAAGGAGGAGGAGAGGAGCGTGTTCGGGCCCTAGAGGAAGGCTTGCTGTATCATGAGTGCGTGCTTTGACCTCAGCATCCGCAAACAACTGGGAAAACAGAAGAATTTCATAGTAGTCTAATAATGTAGAAGAGACTGAATGTAAAAGCTTCTTCTTCAGTACGTGACTTTAGGAAGCAGAGGGTAACAATATCTGCGCAATAGGATGGAGTTTGAAATGAGAAAAAGCAGGGGGAAAAAAATGAACTCTGTGCATGCGAGGACAAAGACGAAGAGAGAAAGTTGAGGTTGAAAAAGAAGAGGCCGGCGGGGTTTTGTAGGCTGTGGTGGAGGGGTGGGTTGGGGTACAGAGTACTGACAGTTTGCAGAGAAATATACCAGAAAGTTTTCCATACTTGATTCTGACTGCAGCAGAGTGCAGCACATTTGCTGATTCTCAGCAGCCCATATCCTGGTATACACTTTATGAGGATGAGCTGTCCATGGATCGTTTATTATTAAGCACCAGGTTAGATTATTAGCCTCTCAAAAAGCAAACAAATGCGCTCCCTAAAAACATGCTGCAAAACAAACAGGACGCAGTATTAATCCGCCTGATTAAACATTTGCTTATCTGCATTAATTCAGATCAATAAACCCGCCAGAAATGGCTTTGAAAAGAAAATTCAAAGTTTTATCACCGAGGAAAATTCTGCAGCTGTAACGTGGCTTAATTTTCCACTACTTTGTGAATCTTGCAACACAAGAAAGTAATTACGTTTCTGACCATCTCTTCGCCGTGCCAGAGCAATGGGATACAGCAGGGTGTTGGTGCCCAGATCTGTGCAACTCAACCAGCGCAGTGAAGACAATTTTAATGGCTCAAACAAAATGAGACACAAGGATGGACCCACTAATCTGCTTTCATATCATTCTAAATACAAAATAATGAGATAAAAAAAACCCAATGGTGATACATAAAGTGTGATCAGAATTTTTTTTTGTTAATTTCAAGTTTCTCTTAATAAACTTGAAAAAAAGGGAAGCTTCATGATTTCCACGCCGCTCAGCAAACTGAGCTAATGAACTAAAAATGGACACGGATGGTAGCGAGCCAAAGCCATGCTGACTGCACAATTACACACGGAAACAAAGTGCTGCGGACTCATAGATGGCACCAATAATCACCAATAATAACAACAGATTTAGTAAAGTGGGGTAGCATTACTCTGTGGGACTATAACTGAAAATATTTCAACAACTTGCGCTGTAGTTCCAATTTTTTCAAACATTTTGAAAACGTGGCAGCTTTAATACTGTAGCAGTCCAATAATACTTGGACAAAGTACATTTTCAATTATTTTAGGCAGCAGTGGTTCCAACAATTACCGTAGTTTTTTTTAGAAAGACAATTATCACAAACTCAGTGAGAGGAAATCAGTTAAATGAACATGCAGGAAGAAAGGCTGATTAATATGTGAACGTTTGACTGAATAAGTAAATGTAAACACTGCAGCGACAAAACCAAAGTGTCCATCTTCAACTTGTGTTGAGCCATTTTTATCTGGTCCAAAAATATAAATCCGACTGATGAGCTGCAAGAAATGTCAGCAGATCCAGTGAGCAATGATATCTAGCCCAAAAGACCAGCACTGCCTTCATTGAGCCATGTGACCGACAATGAATAAAGATAACAGTTTCAGCGTTGCTTTCATTAACTTAAGAAAAAAAAAAGTGGCACGTGATCTTTTAAGATTCCTGTGGGTAGAAAGCAGAACTGGAAGCAGACATTAAAGCTGCAGAGCCGGGCATGTGCGGCGTCTGTGAACTCAGTTTGACTGTGCATCAAACAGCCCGGTCTTTTAGTGTGAATGGAAAACAAGCACGGGAAAAAAAAAAATCCCACTGCATTTTGATTTGATATGTTTCGGTCTTTTACTCTGGTGTGACAGAGCAACACATCATAGTCTGTTCGCTCATTTCCACACCTCACCAGTAAGCAGTGATAGTAAACTGGTTTATTTTCATTACTTACACATAGAACTGTATCTAATTTGGCTTTAATGTGTGCTGGAGATCTTTATAACAGCTGGAGACAGTCTGGTCCGGTTCTAAAACAAATTGAGCTTAAACAGAGTCTGCACAAACACAGACGCTGGCTGCAATCCTGTCACAATCAAGCACTGATGGGGAAAAGGCACTGAAGAAGTGAACATCACATATTGATTGCACCTTAAAAAAGGAGACAGTGGGTTGTCTTCATGTAACAAAAACTTAGTCCCCAGGCCCACTAGGCCATTCTTTGGGCCATGTGTGGTGTAATTTAAACCCAAATGTGACTCACTCCTTAGTATCAGGACATGAGGAAAAGGCAGACAGCACTCAGAAATGGCCTTTTCTGCTCAGTGACCTGGGCTGTCAGGTCCACTCTTATAAAAGCACACTTACAGGTCATGAAAGAATGGGAATATTTCAGTGTTAGTAATACAGAGAAAGGTTTTTGAGTGCTTTGGCATTAGCAGAACTTCAGATCTGATTACTAATCCAATGTGGTTTGAGCAAAGACAAACATAAAACATCTTCAATTTAGGAGAGGAAACTTTAAATGTGGGTTTTATAAAATCCACAAAATCCAGTTAATCACACAGACTGATTTTCTTTACAAAAATAAAAAGGCTGTTTGGTGTGAACCATGCAAAAAAAACTTAAGACGGTTGACAATCTTCTTTAGAGTTGACATCTGGCTTGGATCACATAAAAAGCAAGACATGTAATGATGAAAAGTTAGAAACAAAACCAAATAAAACCCCCAAACCCATGGGTGACACCAAAACGTGCACAGATCAACAAATTCCTAAAGTCGTGTTCATGTGTCTATCATAAGGAAAACACTGAATGGTGTTAGAGGAAGGCTGGTTCCCAAAAACCAAATCTGCAGCATATTTTAAGTTTGTGAAAGATATAAAAGAAGAAATCTTAGCACAGAGGAGTGGCTGGGAGGAAAGAGGTGAAATGAGCAGCGCTGTATCCATCTCTTCCCTTTCTCTGTTTCTCTTTGTTGTCGACTTGCTTCCCCTCTTCCGCACGTGGTCCCTGCTGACTTCATCAGCACATCTCACAAATACAAACACAGAGCTGGATATTTAACACTTCTGTGACGTCACAGTTGTGCAAACCCATGCGACAGGAAAAGATGGCCGATCAAGGTCATTTCTGCTCTTTAGTTACAGATCATGCAGGTGAAAAGCTAAAACAGATATCCATATAGAGGCTGTGTGACTGTTAATAGCTTGTCCCAAGCATGCTGTGTGAGGAATAAAGTTTACCTTTACCAGACTGTTAGAAGAAGAAAAGAATCTAAGATATGGGTACAAATTAACTGCACTGAAAGGACATGAGTGTTGCTCCTGTCCTTTCCATGTCAGAAAGAAAGCTGGTTTAAGTAAGTTTGAATGCGGCATGGTTGTTGGCACCAACAACAGCTGCACAACAGTTTCTGAGTATTTTAGAAACTGCTGATATTTCCCCACACAACAGTCTCTAGAGTTTATAGAGAATTTTCTGAAAAACAGAAAGGATCCAATGAGCAGCAGGTTGTCTGGGTGAAAATGGCTTGTTGATGTCAAGAAGTCAGAGGAGAATGGCCAGATTGTGTTGAGCTGAGGCAACAGCGAAGCTGTTTGCACACTGAAAACGATGACTAGTGATCATACAAAGTGAATGACATTCCTTGAATTCAGTGGACTATGGGTGAAAAAACACTGGCAACACAGAGTGAGTGGACCTGAGATAAATTTTTCTGAACTATCAGGTGAGAGATTAAAGCGACTACCAATGAGAGCCCAGGATACTGTTGACTGATGTGTGACTTCGTAGTCGAGGGTCAATACTAGTCAACTGGAGCCTGGAAACTTTGCAAGCAACCAGCTGTCAGCTTCAAACAATGCAAAACAACCTAACTGCATCTGTTTTTTAACGCCGCAAATCAAATAACCACCTGTTACGACCAAGCTATAGAAGAGCACACATAAATGCATAACACATTGAATGTTGAAGCAGATAAGCTACAGCAACAGAAGACCAGACTGGATGGCACTCCTGTCAATTAACAACAGGAAACTGGGGGTATAACTCACACAGGCTCACCAGAACTGGACAACAGATGATTGGAAATATGTTGCCTGATTTGAGGAGTCTTAATTTCTGCTGTAACATTTATATACTGGCGTCAGAATTGGGTGTAAACAACGTGAAAGAACAGATCCATCCCACGTTGTATCAACGGCTGAGGATAGTGGTGGCGGTGTAATGGTGTGGAACATGGTTTCTTGTAACACTTTGAGCCGAGCATCATTTAAACACCACAGCATACCTGATTATTGTTGCTGATCAAGTCCAGGATTGGGTTTCGATTACATTTTTTACATTAATACTCAACTAAATAACAACCGTAAGAACACATCTAGCTCTCATACGGCATTTTAATGAGTATGACAAAAAAATGGCTATTATTCATAAAGTTATAGTCATATAAAGAAATTAATTCAACTGTTTCAATTTTCTAAGTTTCACCAGCAGTGACAGCCAACACCACCGTGTGACACCCTGTCTTGTTGGTCAGTGTTTTATTCACACACAGATACACAGCAGGAACACAAGTACGCATGTGTCTTGTTGCGCTCACGAGGGGCAACTGTCACCACATCACAGGGGTAGCATCTGACCTACAGAACACACACGCACACACACATACACACACGTTTGTTGGCTCCCTCTACTTGCCTCTGTCTTTGTCTCAATATTCCCACTTCTCTTAAAGCCCAATCCCTCCTTTCTCCCTCATTAGTTTTCATTCCCTGCGCCGCGCTTTCCTTTTCTCTATCCTTCTCTCTCCACACAGAAGTAGGGCACAGTGGCTCGACTGTTTATAGCAATGCAGCTGCAAGCGGGGAAAAGAGCAAAGAGACACATCGGGGAGAAAACAGAGAGAAGGAGGGGAGAACACACTCAGCCCAGTTTAATATTTCTGCCCTTACAAAAAAAAAAAACCCCACACACACCCTTTCTGCAGACGAGCCATTTCAGCTGGTGTCAAAGTCTGTCTTTATGACCTCATGATCAGCACGATCAAGACCTCATGTAAGGCCTGCACACACAAACATACCCTTAACTGACCATAAATCAGTGGACGATTTTATTACTTTGTATCTCTGTTTAATTATTAATCTAACTGACAGGTCGTAGAAGGCATCATCTACCTTCTACGTAAGCGTAGCCTCACACAGAGACTAGCTTTTCTATTAGTATCTACATTAGATCAATTTCAATTTACCGACTTTCATTTCATTACTGGGACTGAGACAAACAAGTAGCAAATCCAATTTTACCGAAGAGAAAAGAGAAACCCTCACACTGACCGAAACCCTCCTTTAACTAGAGCAAATCTATATGTGGCAGCATGTGTGCATTCAGTTTAAGACAAGAGATGTATTGACCTTTAACACTACTCTTTAATGTTGCGTTAAATGTTGTGACATGCTATGACCCTCCACAACAGATTGTGTGTGTGTGTTTTGATAATATTGGAGGAAGAGAGTAATAATTGCAATTCTTGTCCTATGACATGCAGCAGCACCAAAAACTACGCTGCACATTCATGCAAAACCCAAATTAACTAACAATACAGCTGCTGCAGAACAATGAGAGGGAAGGCTGCAATCAAACCACAAACTGCTCCCATAATTATCCTCTGGAGCTCATTTAATTTCATGTAAGCTGATGAAGAGCAGCCTCTTTTTGTCGCTGTCACTTAGTGGAAAATTTGTCCCCTGACTTTAACTATTTATTCATTTGAATTTTCCTTTAACCGACCGCAGATATTGTGCAACGACCCCGTGCATTAGATAACAGTGGTGCTCGAAAAACAAAAAAAACATCTTCCAGAAGACGCATTAACTGGCTAATCCATGGCACATGACGATTAAACGAATGCAGAATGATAACCCAAGAGGCATTTACAAGTTATTTTAGAGCCGCCCCTCCCTCCACTCGAAAAGCGTTTTGCTTATTGTTCCCCTCAGTCGGATATTTGACCTTCACTGCGCAGCGTGACTTGCAGAGCTTGACTGTGAGATGAGCGTTTTCGTATTTGTCTGCTAAAAGGTCGAAACTTTCTTTGTGCCCAACTTGAATCTGAGTTTTAAGACGTGCACATATGGCAATGACATTGGAGCCAATTATGCCCAAAATTGTAGCTCGGCCAGCTGATACGCTGACCGCAGACCGAGAGTTTCAGTGAAACAGCGGGCATCGAGTTTAAAACAATCAAATAAAAACCATAGAGTAATGAAATATTTTCGAACAGCTGTGAAGGGGGATGAGTAGATATAACTTCAAGGAGCATTATTGAAAAAGTGCGTCAGTGTGACAGGATCTTTAGCTTCTTTAGTCCATTATGTTAAAGCAAAGCAGCAAAAGTTAATAAAAGAACATACTCATAGGTATTATGAGTATAATTTATACGATTAAATAAGAAATATAAACTTAAAGGCAAGCACAAAAGCAAAAAGCTCCTTTGCTTATTTATTTAATAACTTTATATTTATGAAAGACCACTGCTATGTAATATAATAGAGGTGGAGTAGTAAGTAGCAGTCACAGTTTAGCCCCGTTTTGTTTGGCTTGTGTGCAAAATAATGCACATGCACAAGAAATTAAGGACCTGCTTATCAGAAGCAGCAACACCGAAAACAAACAGCCAAACAAACAATAAAAAATAAACACTAATGCAAAGCCACAGAGCAGCTTTCTACAGACACGTTTTGCACAACCTATTCACAAAGTGTTTCATCTGAAGCTTAATCAGTGGCTCTGCTCGGCCACTGATTAATTACACACTGATGACACAGAATTACACAGCTGAAATAGGACCACTCGTCTACAAACGCTCAAACATACACAACACTAATCTGCACACAAATGCTGTGACATTGTGCTGCTCTCTCACAGACACTCCTTGTCCATGTGTAGGTCACACACTGACATGTATGTAGCTGTGTGCACACACTCAGCTGACACAAAGCACTGCGCACACACACATATATATGATGTGCAGTATCTTCCTACACTGCACACATGCAGTCTTTTCCAAAAAAGCAGCACCGCTGAGTATCAATCCGATTGGTTTCTCCAACAACACACACCCACGCATGGAGACAGGAGCAGGAGGCACTTACTGATTTTCTCCTCGGCTTGGGAGAAAGGGAAGCAGCACAGTTGACCCATGGCGCCTCCTTCCCTCTCCTCCTGTTCCCCTAGCCCTGCTGTTACCCCTCTTTTTCCTCAGCCCCTTGTTCTAAGCCTGACGGATGGAGGGAGAGCCCCGCTTCTCCTCCCGTCTTGCCCTCTCTGTCACTTGTTCTCCTCCCCTCTCAAAGGGCAGACAAACCCAGTGAGGATGAAAGCAACCAAACAAGAAAAAAACCCCCAAAAACCCTCCCTCTCCGTCCGTGCAGCCCGAAGAAGACAGAGAAAGACAGCAGACGCTGGAAAAAAATGAACGAGTGATTCCTTGCTCTTGCTCTACTTTGCACTAACACAGGGAGGAGGGGGGTGTGTATCAGAGAGAGGGAGAGAGATAGAGAAAGAGGGAGGAGAGAGAAAGAGAAGAGAATGGGAGAGCTGGACGGTGCATGTGTAGGAGACAAAAAGACAGAACAAATAAAGAGTGATTTTGGTTTGAAGTGAGCAAAGCAGGGGAGGGGCGTGCATGAGTAAGATAAAGAGTGGATGTGTGTGAAACTAGATGAGGACAGAGGAGGAGGGCTGCACGTATGAGCAGGCTTCAGTGAGAGGACACTGAGCAAGCCTTCGGATGTGGAAAAGGGAGCAGTGCGTATGAGGAGACGGCGGACATCGCTCTGTGTTTGTGTGTGTGTGGAGGGGTCGGGTGCCTACAAGCTCCGCCTCCTCTCGTCACTGTAGCTTGAATAATGATTGTTGAACAGCCGGCAGCTGCAGCCTGCTACTGGGTTTATCTGTGTAATTTATGAGGTCTGGAATGGAATTAGGACGTGGTGAAATAAAGAGGATAACATACATTACAGATAAAAAAAAAAGTAAAAATTCTGGACTCAAGTGTGGATTATGACTAAAACAATAGTCAGGGCTAAACACCGACGTCCCAAGATGAGGGTCAAGGAAAGACACATAAGGAGATTATCATCAGCTTCCTATATATATCCACTCTCTTATTGTGAAGGTTGCAGTCATTCAGATGTAATGACTAGTAATTCAGTGTGGCATTTACATCCTGGATCTCAATGAGCCTGACTGGGGGTGCTGAGCTGTTAATGTCTTCTTTTTAACATCTTTACAGCAAGTTAGTTGGCAATAAGTGATTTTCAAATGCTAAACAAAAAATGGTTTGGGAAAAAAGCTTGTCATGGTTTCTCAATTTTTGCAGGTAAATATTTGCTCTATTTTGTTTGTTGTCTGGTGACAGTTGTCTTAATTTTTTTGTTATTATTTGTAAAATCAGGTAAATGCGCTCTAGACGACATAGACTACTCCTTATTATTAGAGATGCAATCGATCATTATCCAACCTGGATATAAATTCAATTGGAAATAAGCATGTCAATTACTGGAAATACAGTTAGCAGATAGGGCTGGGCCATACTGGCAGGCATGTCTGACAGCGAGAGCAGTGTTAGCACCTAAAAACTAAAGAAAATCCAACAAAGCACAGTTCTTTTTAAATGATGCAGGAAAACTGATCCTGCTAACAGTGGAAACAACAAACGTTTCACCATTTGAGGTTAAAGCACATCACCGAGTACAGCCAGACCGAATCCACATGAGGAAGACTAGGGCTAGACCCAAGACACAAAATATTTTCTAATTTTATTACACAATACTGTGTAGTTCCTGAAGAGTTACAAGAATGATCTACATTTCTGTTAAACTGGTGTGTCAGGCAGTCAAAATTTCAAAGGAAACCACTTCTTAGGCTTTTTTGTGCTCACATGTAGGGCTGAGTATTGTCACTGATTTCTAGAATCGATTCGATTCAGATTCACAAGGTCCCGATTCGATTCAATTGAATTAGATTTGAATCTGGTAAATTTTGCCTAAGACTAGTGCTGGGCGATATGGAAAAATATTTATCACGATATGAATTATTTTATATCACGATAACGATATATATCACAATATACCACCTGACCTGTGGTCATATGGAAAGTACGCAGTCTGTAAACAGCGAGCGCAGAGGGTGCAGTCTTTGTTAATGAAATGGATGGTTATGCTCATGTAGGGCTGCGTATCTCTGCTCGTTCATAGGTCAGTCGTCAAAGCATAATGCACAACATAATAATGCACAACACCGCAAAAATGACGTCACTTCCGGTTCCGGGCAGGTAATGGCGGACATGCGATAGTTCGCGCTGACCAACAACAACACTTCCAACATAGGAAGTGTTATGAAAAGCTGATTGGAAAAGCGTGTTTCTAGAATATTATGTTTTTGTTGCTGCAAGTGCTTTTTATGCAATTTTTGCAAAGCTATATGTGGAAGGAAACCATGACCTAGGACAAGCTGGTAGCATAAGATGTAAATGGCCTGTATTTGTATAGCACTTTTCTAGTCCCTAAGGACCCCAAAGCACTTTACACATTCAGTCATCCACCCATTCACACACTGGTGATGGCAGCTACATTGTAGCCACAGCCACCCTGGGTCGCACTGACAGAGGCGAGGCTGCCGGAGACTGGCGCCACCGGGCCCTCTGACCACCACCAGTAGGCAACGGGTGAAGTGTCTTGCACGAGGACACAACGACCAAGACTGTCCAAGCCGGGGCTCGAACCGGCAACCTTCCGATTACAAGGCGAATTCCACGATCGTCCCAAGATTTAAGTAGAACTCCTCCGGTTTCATATGCAAAAAAAAATTATTGCCCTAGCTTACATGGTTCCAGTTATACAGGGATTTAAAAATAATTAGGCAAAACGGAGCGTGCCCACTCCGACCGGCTTTAAAGTGTTAATGATATATTTTATGTAATAATTTATAAAATTAGGTTAGAAACGATAGAAGACAAATGGCACGATAGACACTTTTCTATCGTCCACACGATATATATCGTCATATTGCCCAGCTCTACCTAAGACAGTTAGAAATATTATAATTCTGATCATTTATCAGTACTGACACTTGTGAGACTTCATCAGAGGTGTAAGCATCACAGCAGATGCCTTCGTATCAAAGTAACTGAGGATAAAACAGAAAAACATGAAGGAGATTTTCCTGGCCTGGCTTTTTATAGCAGATAACCTTAAAAATATTCTGCAGTAGAACAAAAACGGAAGAAAACATGACTCAGTATATGAACATTACCTGATGCTGAGATTTCTTTTCCTATTTCTTTCC
Source organism: Haplochromis burtoni (assembly GCF_018398535.1). Taxonomy (NCBI): domain Eukaryota; kingdom Metazoa; phylum Chordata; class Actinopteri; order Cichliformes; family Cichlidae; genus Haplochromis; species Haplochromis burtoni. Next base: position 28,507 of record NW_024582389.1, on the reverse strand, counting down.
TATGCCAGCATGGGGGCGACCGTGGCTCAGGGGGTTGGGAAGCGTATCTGTAACCGGAAGGTCGCTGGTTCGATCCCCGGGCTCTCTGTCCTGGTCGTTGTGTCCTTGGGCAAGACACTTTACACTTTACCCTACCGAGTGATAAGTGAAAAGTATCGTCTGTGAATTGATTGGTTTCTTGTGCTTATCTTTAACGAGTACATCTCTTGGTCTTGGCTTAATCCAGCTCGATGATGTCAGCAGGTTTTTCAATATTTATAAAAAGAAAGCTGCTCGACAGCGATGATGTAATGTGCATTATGGTGCCTAAAAATGCAGATGTTCCTGCTCCTCTTTCAGGTGAGCGTGAGGTCCTACATTCAAAGGCACTGACCTCAAAGAAGGATCGCAGATGGAGCTCAGGCATTGCAGGCATTGCAACTATTCCAGCAAAGAAAAAAAATGTTTTGCTTCATCCATCTGTGAAAATGGATTATGATAATGGCCAACAGAGTCAAAACAGACCATCAGATTGTGCCTGTTTTAATGAAGTTGTTCTCAGGGCACAAAACACAAAATATGGACGCGCATGATCCCTGTAACACTTTCTCTGTGGAAACTCACACCTAAATCAAAACGGTGGGCTGCTGAAGAAATTATATCCACGTATGTATATCCCACTTTCTAGCTCTGCAAGCCAACATGCAATCTGCAAAAAGTAGAGAAGCAAGGATCAATTTTACATGAGGATGGTGATGAGAACTGGGCCTCCAGGTATAAGGCAGAGACCAAACAGCTGTAATCAAGGTAAGATTACAACCAGGAGCACGAGTATCACGCTGCATGATCTGTGCTGTGTGCCAGTACGTGTGTTATGTATCTTCTAAGCCTTGCCAACACAATCCTTGTTCACCACCAGCTGCACCTGCCAGATTTTCCTTTCTACAACTTCACCCTATACTCCACAATGAAATTAAAGTTAAAGAGTTGTTTTTTTTTAAATAAGGAGACAGATTCAGCGTGCACTGCAGACCCACAAACCATCCAGAGGTGCACAAGGAGTCCATTTTCAGGGGTACATAAGACAAATTTTAAAAAAGGTGAGTGAGGGGCCTCATTCTCCCTAAACTTAAGGTCTCAACTGGATGAGTCAAACACCAACACCTCCCCTTGCATGTTTTCAAGTTTCAATACCACTCCGTGGTTAGTTAGTAAGTGTTTGAAATCACGTGCGCACCTTCCATGGAAACTACAGGTGACCATGAAAATCTATAATCATTTTTCTCCAGCAACCAGAGGCTGCCAGGGCCTCAACAACTGCTCTGTCGGTCTGCGCGGCTGTGGCTTCCATATTCATCAATATGGGGGAAAAAAAAACAAACAACAAAAGCAAAGTCAAATTACAGGCAAACAAGTGTTAAGCTAAAATTTCTAGCCGTCTTTGTTGGGAGCACTTTGCTGCTACGCAGACGACTGTGTGAAACAATGAGGATTCAGGAAGGAGAGTGATTACACACACGACTTATAAAAACATAAGTGTGCATTCAAGTGTCCTCAACAACTCCCTTCAGAAGCTCTGAAGGGAGTTGAGTAATAAATTACTCTCCACCAGTTCCAGGGATGCGTTTTTCTAGCTGCAAGTGTTCATGTGGGTCTGCTTAAAAGCACACCTCTACCCTCCAGCATTAATGGTGGATTACACACAAGAGCTAAGGGTAAGGGGAGATGTGTTAAAGGAAACAAACACACACACACACACATATATGTAAACCATGTGCATTGTGGAGCTTTATAAGCTGAGCTCAGCTGCATAAGTAGACAGTGGAGCCCTTTTTCTATCGGAAAAATTCAGCTCACAGCTGCCACGTTTCACACAAACACACTCGCAGCTGTGAGGAGGTGTTCTTATTGATTTGCCTTGATTTCTATTGAGTATCAGTTACACCATAACAATACAGTATGTGTACACGCAACGCTTGGTATTGATTTTGGGCTTTTTAATGTCAGATGTTCAGGGTTAGCTACAGGGTTACTTATGCAAACAAAAAGCGATGTGAGGATGTTTTATCCCAGAAGAACACATTTATTCTCCGCATGTTAAACCATAAAAACAGTTGGGGTTATTGGTGGTATCTTAAGTACTCTTCTATTTAAGCCTCACAGTGCACACACAGCGATAGCTAAAAAAAAAGAAAAGAAAAAGACACAGTGTGGACTTTGTTTAGCTGATCTGAACTCATGGTGCCTCAGCATTTTGTCACAAGACAGGTTATGCACACAAAGCAAACAAGACAACTGCATACTTTAGATAACCGAGCCCTATTGAGAGCCTGCTGTTATCAATGCTATGTGATTATCTATACACGTGCCCACAGTTATGTAAAACTGTGTAACACACCTGGCATTTCAATAAAATCAACCAATACTTATTTATGTAGCATTACTATAAACATTTGGTCACATAATTTGGCATTTCAAATACGTAAATCAAACCAACACCTCTCCATCTATTCAGTATGAACAAACTGAAAGTTATCTTATTGCTGCTAAGGTAAACTAAAGCTACAGGAAGGTAAATTATAAATCATCTTTCACTGCAAAGAAGATGAGATCTATTCAGCACAGAGGTGCAGATTTACAGATTACTGCTCTCCTGGCGCGGTCGCCACGAGGTAGGATTTTTACCATAAAAACTCAAACTACTTATCAACCTATAAAGGAAAAAAAAGATTACTCATCTGCATTGCACATTTCAGCCAAGACTGAACACAAAACCAAATGGGCTTTTTAGTGGATAATGTGGTCTTTCCACAGTACCGACAGATGAGGTTTTTCTAATTGTCTGTTTTATTTAGACAGAAAACACCACATAAATTCACTTTACTTTGGCTGCTATAAAGTGGCCTGTTTGCTCGTCTAAAGTAGCACATCCCTCTCCCACACACGGGCCTTGTTATGATGTTCAATTGTTTGTTGTGTTGAATCAATTTGGCGAAACTAATGTAAAGTAGCATTTTTCACGTGCTCGCTCCATCAGCGTTCACTCACACTCCAATAAACAAACTGTCCATTGAGCTGGGATCTGTATTTACTCATTCACAGGCTGGTGGAGCTTCTTTCACTCAGTCATACAATACTACTATGTGAAACCCTCAGGCTGTTTGCAAATGTCATTTTGGTAATGTTTTTTCCCCCAAAGTAACATGTAGTAACATGATTCTGGCAATTGGATATGCACCAGAAAGACATAAATTATGGTAAGTATTATGGTAATATCTAGGTAAGTAACACAATTCTCTTTGGTATTTTAATCTTGAATATTTCACAAGTACACATGCATATGAAGAAATCAGCAGCCTTGTGTTGTTGGATTGAATCAAACATCATGTCCCAGAGGTATCTATTGCAATCAGTGGTATCAATTCCTTCATTCTCCAGGAACTATCTACATATTCTTGCCAAATAAAGCCGGACATTGTAGAGCACCAAGATGAAGCCAGGTTAGAGTCTGACAGAAGGCCCAAGGATTCCATCCTGATACCTAATGGCAGGCAGGGTGCCGTTGCCTAGGCTGTGGAGGAATGTGCATCCCTACATGGACATGCTTCACCAGACCATCACTGACCCACCACCAAACCGGTCATGCTGAACGATGTTACAGTCTCCAAACGCTTTCTCGTCTGTCACATGGACTCAGCGTGAACCTACTCTCATTTGTGAAAAGCGCAGGACGCCAGTGGTCGACCTGCCAGGTCTGGTATTCTGTGGCAAACGGGCTTGACACAGCCAGGCTCACTAGCGGACATTCAGACATCAGTCCACCCTCATGAAGTCTGTTTCTGATTGTCTGGTCAGTGAGATTCCCACCAGTGTCCTGCTGGAGATCATTTTGTAGTTCTAGCAGCGCTCATCCTGTTCCTCCTTGCACAAAGGAGCAGATACTGGTCCTGTTGATGGGTTAAGAACTTTTCACAGCCTTGTCCAGTTCTCCTCGACTAACTTCCTGTGTTCTGGCACCTCTCCATGCTCTTGAGACTCCATGCTTATGGAGTAATGATGTGTCATCCTGGAGGAGATTGACTACCTGTACAGCCTCTGCAGGGTCCCGGGATCACCTCATGCTACCAGTAGTCACACTGACCCTAGCCAAATGCAAAACAGGTGAAAAACAGTCAGAAAAGATGAGAAAGGAAAAAATTTGTCAGTGGCCTCCACCTGTAAAACCAATTCTGTTCCTGTTTCTCCAACTTGATTAAGTAGATTTGTATCTGAGACATTTAATTGACTTGATGCTAAACTCTGATTAAAAAGCATTCTTTTAATTTTTTTTGAAAGCCACTACCCAGTTGTCCATCTTTTGCCAGTCCCTCTTGTCATTGCAGTGTCTCCTTAGCTCGACCGAGCCTCCTCCACCTCGCCTTTTAAATCAAGCTTCAATTCGGTTGTCTGTTTAATGTCATCTTCACTCACATCTCCAATTTTCTCTCACCATCTGTCTGGCCTACCTATCTGCCCTTTCCATCCGCACGATCTATTTAATTCTACTGATTGTGCAAGCCCGTTCCTCTCTCCTCCGCCTTTCCATTCTCTTCCCACACTCATTTATCGTTCTCGATTAATCTCACTTATTTCTTGCTCTCTCCTTTTCAATCTCTTTCTGCTGTGCTTCCATCCTCCCATCTATTCGGCCGGATTATTTGATTCCTTTCTCCTTCTCTATTCTCATCTCCTTTATCTTGCTCCAACACACCTGGTATCCTCTTAGCGTTCACTACTGCAAATTGTCAGGTGCTTATAGTTTGCTGCGCTCCCTACAGATTCAGATGTCGACCTGAGATAACATACCTGTGTGCCGCACATAAGCTTTACCGTTCTTTTTTAACATCTGAAAAATTTCTGGCAGGGCCTGCTTGATGCTGGAGCCTTGTTATCTGGTATAATGTGTAATTCCAGGATCATAGTACATGATATTTTTTTCTTTCAAGATGTCAGATACAGCAGTGAGAGTCAAGAAACTGCTACTTGGCCATGAGACAAGACTAGACCCTCATACGACAGCTTGGATTTTCGTAGTGTGCATGAAGGACAAAGGTGATTGTGAAGGGGGTGTTAATCATGGCAGCACTGTCAACGTCCGCGCTCTTCCTCGTCAACATATTCTCATGGTATTCGTCGGGACTATGACACTCTGCAGAATTTGTCAGACTAGCTGAGAAAATGATGTTGTTCCCAGACGATGGACAGTTGTCTTATAGTTTACTTCTAGTAGTAACACAGCATGCAATAAAACAAGCATCTGTTTTACTGTTCTGCGATCATTGGACTAATATTGTGTAATCTGACTGTGTACAATGCCTGATTTAAATTGGGCTGAACTCCCCTTCAAGGTCAACCTCAGTAGTCCCTATGGTTCAGCTTTAGCATTGCTCGTTCGCTGCCTTTAAACTTCCTCTTTGATTAATAGTCGTTTTTCTCCAGTGTGTCAAACTGGTGATCCTTTAACTGGATTTTTATTTCAGGGGAACTTGAAGAGAGGTAAATCTGGCGAGTCGATGGTATTCTTCTAGGTTCCCACCAGTGTTGGTCAAGTTACTTGAAAAAAAGTAATCAGTAACTAATTACTGATTACTTCCCCAAAAAAGTAATCCCATTACTTTACTGATTACTTATTTTCAAAAGTAATTATTTACTTAGTTACTTTTTAAAAACACGATTTACAACCTGAATAGGTAATAAAGCAATAGATCTTTCAGCCCAATTCTACTTTTTCTGCATAATCCAGCATACAAAATGTAATCAAATGGAAAAGTCTCTTTTTAAAACTTGTTTTATCAGTTTTAATCTTTTAACTTTATGCATCAAGCAAAAATTAAATTATATGCACCATTCTCTGACTTGAAGAAAGTAGTTAAACATTTAAACCTATTTTCTGCACATTCCAGCACATAAAATAAAATATTTTTGTGTTTACACTCAGTCTTTTCAAATAGATGCAAGTAAAACACAGCAGAATATAAATATTTTCACCTGTAAAGCAGGAGTGGGGTAGGCGGAGGTTTACCCTGGGGCAGGTGTGCCGCAGCGGTCAGTGGAAGAATCCGCGAGTTTCTCTGCGAGTTTCCCATTATGTGGTAGCGCACTCCCGGTGCTTGCTTGGAAGTTTAGGGGTTTTTTTTCGCTTATAAAAAGAAGTTTTCTTCCCACGCACAACGGACACTAATGTTTTTGTCACTTTTTATGGAATCAAACTCAAAGTAAGGTCAGTACTTCCACATTTTAAATGCTGCACGCTCATACTCTCTCCCGCACTTGATATATGATCCATTGTTGATCTGCACACAGCTGTCATGAGACATTCTCGCAAAAAAAAAAAAAAAAAATTCACGGTTTTAGTAACGCAGCGTTCCTACGGGAAAGTAACGGTAATCTAATTACCGTTTTTGCAATAGTAATCCCTTACTTTACTCGTTACTTGAAAAAAGTAATCAGATTACAGTAATGCGTTACTCTCCAAGTAATGCGTTACTGCCCATCTCTGGTTCCCACTGCAAGGTTTACATGCTTCAAGACATTTTCGTCCTAGGGAACAAATTCACAGAGCACAACTTAAATTGTGGCACAACTTGGTGTCGCTGGATTGACTGCGATTGAACTGTGGACCTCAACTGAAACATGCTGGGTCAAAGCCAGAGACCCACTTTGCCACACAAAAAATCAGGTCAGCTTGAAGGAGAAGTTTCACACCAATAGTTTGCTTACTCTGGTCCGAATCAGTTGATACGTTTGGAAACTTGTAGCTTCTCCCCGTGACTTGGTTTCTTTTCACAGAGAAAAATCCAAGTGACCTCCACGCGAACCTAAAGGCGTCACTACAAACAATGTGTGAATGTTCAATCGGCTTATTGGCCAGATGTGTCTGAGGCGGGAGCAACAAAAATAAATAGAGGAAGAAGATGCTAAGTTCTGTACTATTAAGAAGTATACTGTGTATACTTAAATTATAGTGTACTAAAGTCCCTTGCCACATCCCAGAATACACAGCACACATGGCTACGGAAAGTTTTTCTTAGCTCAGTCTTGCAACAAACCCCTAGTAGCTGTTTCAGATTAAGGTTGGATTGCCTTGGAGTACATGGTCTTGGTGCTGTTCTTTTGGTGAGCACCTGAGTGTTCACACCTGCTCAAATGAACCAGAGCTCAATTTGAAAGGGACTAAAAACTGCAGGTGTGAAAGGATCCGAAAGTGTGCTCTAGAAATGTTCATGCAAAAAGATTTCCAGGTTGCGATTTAAAAGTGTCTCTGAATGCAGTGAAAGGTGCACAAGAAGAAAAAAAACTTGAATGAGAAACTGCCCAAGACATTTATGATTACATGAAAATTGTTTACATTTTAATTTTTGTACAATTATGTTTTCCTCCCTTGTAAACACATCCAGAGTTACTTAAGTATAAATTATGCTGGTCACACCAAAATTGGCAATACCTCTGTTTTATGAGATGGCGCTATATAGCACTAAATCGAAGGCTTTACACAGATGCTCCAGTATAACAGACACTCATATCTTCCCTTCTTACAAGGAATTACAGAGGAGGAGGCGTGTACAGGAAGAGAGGTAGTCTATATTAAATTAAATCAATTATTAGAAACAGAGCCAGGCGGATGTGCCAATATTACCACACGGGAAGACTTAAGCATTAACAGTGAGAGCCTTTAGTATAATTAAGGCTCGTTTGTTTTTACTGTTTTATTTCCCTAGCGTACCCATAATTGTTGTGCTTCCAGTCAAATAAGGACACTGATCACTGCTTTTAAAGCAGTAGCGACAGCCATAAAAACGCATCTTGTAACAAAAGATGAGAAAGAAGGGGAGGAAATCTAAATTATCTGCTTAGTGCCATCAAACAATGAACCACTACCGAAGTAATTCCAAAAAAAGCATTTTTCCATGGTCCCTGCACTCGAATGTTTGGCATGTGTCTTTCAACAAATGCAAAGCAGATAAGATTCAGCGGACCTACCCGTCCTTGTGACTTCTACAAACCAGAGGAGTAAAAAAAAAAAAAAATAAAATAATAATCCATCCAACGAAACTCTTAAATGTTCAAAACATCAGCAGTCCCTGAATGCCGTTAAACTCTTTACAGCTCAATTTTCATCCTTTAAATATTGTAAACCCCTGATTCAATATTTCTCCAGAGAGAAATTAGCCCACTTACACTCAAATTAACAAAACTGCGTCATCAGTCTGTGTAGCTGCTGAGTGGAAAACGAGCACTGCCAAAGAGTTACTTCATAGAAGAAAAAAAAAAACATGCAGCACAGTCTGTACAGAAGTGAGTAACCTTATCTTAACAAAACACCAAAGGGTCAGAGAGCAACAAAGCACTTTCTTGAGTCCATGTGCATGCAGTCCCACAGTGCTGCTGAGCACTTCTAGTCTGTGCATGCCTGTTAATAAGCATTTACACCCATTTATTTGGGTGTCTGTACATAAAGCTGTAGGTGTGAATACTGTAAATACCAAAAGGTCCCGAGTTGACCTAGACCTATTATTCTACCTCCACAGACACAGACTGGAAATAATACACTGACCATCTCCTATGTAAGGCTGCTTTTATTATAGGCTCGACTTCCCTTGGCTGTAACTACATACTAATGGGAAACTGTTCTACCTCTAGGGGGGGGATTTAAAAAAAAAAAAAAAAAAAAAAAATCAGGATAAGTATAACAGTTTAAATGTTCCAGGCACATTTTGTAGTGACATCACGAGTGATGAGGACACTTTTCAACACACGCACACAGACTTCTTTCATTGTTTTGACTCCGTGGCTTAAATTTATGTCACATTCCAACAGGCCAGCGAGTGGAAAGCGAACGAGAAGAGACTCAAGTGTTTTTTGGCATCTTCGTGCTGAACTTTTAGCAACCTGTCCAAACAAAAGTGCACAAACAGCTTTTCCATTTATTCTCTGGCCGCCACAGAACAAAATAAGTCAGATAAACATGTCAGATTTTTGTAAAATCAGACCATTTGTTTTATATTACATCTGCAACACAAACTCTACACAGTATCTTTTTAACTATTTCCTGTATTGATTGATGAAATTATTTTTTCATGTGCAGGCGAGTTGAAAGCAAATAACATAGTTTTTCTTATTTTTAACTATGTGGCGTGAGCCTCACTGTTTGCACTTCACTTTGCTGTATGTATTAGGCACTATCGGCTTCTTTGGCAACACTGCAAACACAAACCAGTTGCTCCCTGTTGCATGAAATCCCTGCTTGCTTCAGGACCTGTACTACTAAACTGTAACCGCCACGACAAACTGATCTCTACCAAAAACATAAAAGTATACAACTTAAGAACATTACAACAGGTAGGGCTGGGCGATATGACCCAAAATTCATATCTCGATATTTTTTAGCTGGATGTCGATATAAGATATATATCTCGATATTTTTTTTTAAGCCATAAAGTAAGAACAAAAAGAGAGTTCTTAGTCAAAGCTGTGTCCCAGATGTCACACAGGCACTTTTATTAACATAGAGCAGATGTACATAAAATTTACTCAAAAATAAATTATGAGCATTTATTAAATAATAATGCTCCATAAATAAAAGAAAACAATGTTGTTTTTGTGCATAACAAAAAGCTCACAATTGTGCAGTCAAAATGTAAACTAAAAGACGCTGAGCACAATAACAAAGACAGATTTCACAGCTGCTCTGTTCCCAACTTGTACTGCGTGACTGACAGCCTGGAGTTTGTAATCCACTTCGCAACTACGTCTCTTAACAGGTGCCATTTATGGTCCTTATACACAGTAGGGTAATATTACGTTGAAGCACAGTACGTATCACTCCGCGAGGCTCAGCCATAATGCTCCGACAATCCATCAAGCGGTGCAGCTCCGTAGCTTACCAAAGTCGTACTAAAACATTTTTTGACAGATTGCTGAGCACATAAAATCGGTTCGCGGCCATCAAGCACAACCAGAATTCATACATAAGGCGCGCTGTCAACTTTTGAGAAAATGAAAGGATTTTAGTCCGTGCAGCCCCTCTGGGCTGCATGGCGTTAGCGTGGTTAGCTCTTTAGCGTGGTTAGCTAGCTAACACATTGACGCCGTCCAGCCCCATGCACGGGGCGATGCGCAGTAACTCGTTAAAGGAGATTTGCCGTGTCCATCTTGTTGCTTCCTGCAGGTGAAGCGATGGGGGAGGAGGGGGAGTTGTGTTCAGTGAAGGAGAGGCGAGGCCGAGTAGCGTAAAGACGAAAGTGGACGAAAGAGAGGCAAACTTGCGGCTCCACAAGTATAATTATAACGTAACATAGACTATATCGATATAAAGGATATTGTCACATCTTATATCTCGTATAAAAATATATCGATATTTTTTAAAAACTCGATATATCGCCCAGCTCTAACAACAGGCAACAAAAATCCCCCCCTTCACTCTTTGTTCTTGCACTCTGTACAGTGTTGCTTCCTCAAACATAAAAAGATGCCCTTTTAGATTACATTCAATGAGCTCTGTAGTGGATTATGTTGTAGTGTGGATTATGGGATTAAGATATACACATACAGACTCTGACCACTGTGCCCCACCAGACAAAAAAAACAAAACAAAAAACCACAGAATGAGAGCCTGAATAATTCTGGATTTTATGTTTTTTACCAATCAATTTATAACTTGAATGTGTTAGGGTTTTTCTGGATTTTTAGTTGATATTCTGTCTTTCCATTAAAATTAAACCGAGACTGTTCATCTCTTTGTAAATGAGCAAACTTTCAAATTCAGCAGGGGATCAAATAATCATTTCCCGTGAGAAACACGGATGTAGAGGAGAACAAGCCCGACCAGTTCATCGGACGCTATAATCCATAGCAATAGACACCAAACTACTGCTATCACCTGCAACGCATTATGATATTTTATGCAATATTTTGTAAGCAACTCAAGTACGAGGCCTTAATGAAAACTAACAGTATGCGATAAAGCTCCACTTTAAATTAGCCACGTTATTAGCGATTTCCCATTTGAAATACGGTTGAAGTGCCAAGTCTATTCCCGCTGCATCGTCGTCTCCGTTGAGCCATAAGACAGCAGCAGGTGTGCTGGCTGAATAATTGCTCTCCTACAGAGAGAGTGATGACACATGCTGCTCATCATGTGTTCTTTGCTTTAAAGATTTCAAGTGTTCGTGCGGATGCCGGTCACTCTTAAACCACAGGTGTTTGGGAAGATGAATAGTTTGTTTTTCTTAACTGCTTCAATTCTGCCATTGTTGTGCACTGGTATAAGTAGATCCATCATACACAACATTTCTGCTCTTAATGCTGCTGTTGTACCATGGCTGGCAGCAAAATGAAAAAAAAAGTATTGGTTTGTTGGTGTGTTTGAGTGGTTTGTGGGAAAATGAAGAAACTCTGTTTTTAAACATAAAAAAACCACAGTGTGCTTTGGAGGGCATCCATCCATCCTGGTTTGCTACAGAATAAAATCAAACACTATCGATGGCTCAGAGGAGAGGACTTTTGCGGTACAGACTGTCATCTTGCTCTCAGTGTTGCAACAAGTAGCCCGGTTATAGCGATCTAAAAATATGCTAAGGTCTCATGTCAGATTTCTGTCTCGTGTTGGTGAAGCTGTGATTATTGTCAGCATTGTTCTGTCTGCACGTAAGAGTCCAATGAGTGAATTCTGAGTCATAAAGTGGGTTTTCCTCCATGAGTTAGGGTGTTTAGTTAGGTGACGACGTTAACAGCTGTCACAAATATACAACACTTTAAAAAGAATACTGACAGACACCAGTGCTACCTTGAGTTATCGCATTTACAACATTTTCAGAAAACCTCAGAACTTGTTTTTGACATCGAGGTAAGTGAGATTTGAACTCGTCAGAGATTTTTAGTAGATGCACCTATGGCATCAATTTGAAAACCCTAAGTTCCCTTGTTCTTAAGTTACTGTGCTCACAAAGTTGGGTTCCAAAACCCAGAGAAGGCCGAGCATGGTGGTCAGCATTTGGCGTCTTGGTCGCAATTTACTCCTCCCTCACCTCCATCAGCACCGGCTTTATCTTTATGTGGCTTTTACAGTTTGTGTATTAAGTGTTTAGTGTTGTGTATTAGTCCTGATGGACTAAAAGTAGTTTAGGGGAGAAGCTTGAATCCGCCAGCCCGCTCTGAGGTTGGTTCATGGTCTTCTTCTGCGTGTTTTAGCCGGGGCTCCCATCTCTTTTTGTTGCAGTTGTTTGTAGGTCACTATTTTCATTATTAAAGGCTTGTTGAATGGCAGCAGTGAGACCGCGAGACGTTGCGCAGTACAAAACATCACTACAGCTTCAGCTGAGTTATTGTAGTTCTCAGTTTGTACGAGGACGATTTTGTTTTTCTCTTAAAGTTTACATAGTCTCGGTTTAAAGCTTACGTAACCTCTAAGCTTGAGGGACTCATCCACTTAAATCCTGCCTTCCCTAGCACTTTGCTCACACACAGCGAGCAGTATCACATCATATTTAAACTCTCCTCACTGTAACATTCAGTGTGCAGGCTGCATGGTAACATCAGAGCAATGGATGCAATATTTTCCCCCCATTTTCATACATTTTAAATAAGCGCTGTTTTGGAAAAACACTTGACAAAAAAAACACAAGCTTTTTGATGATGTGAAGTGTGAGGTAAACACCCCCTCCCCTCGACCGTTTCTCACTCCCCCACACACACACACACACACACACACACACACACGCTCTTTGTCTCTCACAGACAGCCCAGTGATCCACAAAACATTGTGACAGCCTAGTTACACTGACAGCTCTCTCACTCACACACACACACTCACGCATGCACAGCAATTACCGCAGATACTTGACAGCGAGACTTAGGAAGTGCTTGTGTGTGTGAGACTAAGGTATACACAACTCCTGTTAACTCCATGGTAACTAAGGGTAGGACAAATTTTGGTGTGACGACATATCGGAGTGCTTTTTCTTGTGAGAGCTTTCTGCAAAATACCCTAACTAAAGTTTATTCCACTTTTCAGAGCCAAACTTTATTTCAGACTCATGACTGAGACTGAGTCATAAAAATATATAAATATTTCTACTGAAGTAAATATTGTAAAGGAAAGGGTTACTGGTAACAACATTATGAATATAATAATTATGGAGCTGCTTTGAAGCCAAGAGAAATGAGATATTCAGTGGATCCTTTCATCTGAAAGACGAAGATGAAATCCACCATGAATCTTCCTTCAGTACTTCAGACCTGTTTTACTTGATGGCATCTGGTTCGGACCCCAAATTTTGATGCTTTTATCTGCTTTTTAATGACTGTTTAGGTTTTCTGCTACACTTAAAACATGAATGTAACGTCTGGGTGAAACCAAGGCAAAGGGGCTGATTTGCGTGGTTGCAAAAAGACTTCTGTACCTATAGAAGTCGGGAAAACGGCTTCTGTAAACACCTGATGAGTTAATGGGCTCAGTCACTCATTAGTTAGATCATTTTTTAAGATTTTGTAAATTCTGGTAATACTGTGTTAAAGGATTATTTCGGGTTTGCAACAATCACAAAATAAGAACTTGTGATTGACAAGTTGTTAGCCGAAGAGCATGCGGTTTCACACTCAGACCTGCCTCTTCTCATCGCATCAGGTTTTCGTGAAAACATCTAAAAGCTTCAAAACAGGACTTCACAAACAAGTGGGTGACACCAGGTGGTTTATGTTCTTACCCAGCACTCAAACCATATTTTATACTGCAAGCTGCATCCAGCATTTGCTAATTTAATCAACTCAATGTTATTTGAAAAGAGGGTCATCAGTCATTAAATTCAGCACTTCATTCATCTTTTCCTCCAGCTTTCTTGGGGTACCTTTCACATTTACTCACAGATATTATGAAGCATCACAGGTGACCCGTCACGTAGGGCGTTAAATACTGTGATACCACTGGTGTGGCTCCTCGGTGAATCCTACTCATAATAGAAAAACATGTGGCCAATGCACAGAAACAAGTCACTCAGTGTTTCCATCCCACCGTGAAACTAACTGAATATTTATTTGGTTTTTTTAATTATCACACAAGTGATTTTCATTGAACCACAGACCACATTAATTAGGTCAGCAGAGTTTCTCAAGTTAAGACTTCTTTGTTGGCAGATTGAAACACTAATCAGTCACAGCTTAAAACTACATGATGGATGTTTTATGAAAAGCACCATAAATGACCCTGAGAGAAGCATTTGTGCTTCTAATCTAAGTACAGAATGTTGCTTTGTTGGTATTTCAGAGCCGAGGGGCACATTTTCATTTTGTTTCTAAAAGCAGATTAAATGATTACAATAATTTAACATCTTTTTTTTCCCCATTTTTTAATAACAAAATGTCTCCAATCTCATCTCATCATGTGAGGACTATCAGTCTATTGTTTTTCAATGACGGATGACAAGAAGTGGCCGCTCACAAACTAATCACGGCAATTTGTTTTATCCCAGACAGACGAAACTGATGGAAGTAATCCTTTAAAAGACACGTTTTCCTCTGAACACAATTCCCTGTTGACTCCCGGTAGCTGCTAGACAAGAAGAGCACAAACGTATTGACAGCCTGGCAGCGTCCCAAGTCGACAGTGCCGTCTCAAATCATATCTGGCTACAGAGTAATAAACACCACGACATCAATGACAAAGGAGCTGAACGGGCACAAGAATTATTCTACGCGATTCACATCAAACCGAACTAAAAGCATGAGCCATTCCCCTTCATGTTTTGCACACTCACATTTTTACATGTTCTACTCACAGTAATGAAACTGCTTAAGTTTTTAAAGCAGAAACCTTTCAGTACTTCTTACATTTAGAGGAAATTTGAGTCATTATTCTCTACCGCCGCCAAGTTTTCAAAGACCCGGCAGGCGTTAATACACAGCTGGGTGGTAATGGCTAAAATGGAAATTAGCTCTCTTGTGTAACACTGCTGTGTTTGATTAAACCACTGTGCCTCTCTTTTAAGTTCTGCTAAGTACTTGAAGTTTGACGGTGTTACACAAATCCCCTTAGAATAAAAAAGAAAACTCCTGATCAAACCACCACCAACAACAGCAAGTAGCAAGAAAATGAAAAAACTGCAGATAAAATCAGCAAAACCACCAAATCCTCATTCTAATGAATAACAAAACTGAGCTCCAGTTCACTTCTCAAATTACAAAAATATTAAGCCAAACTGTTGTTGCTGTGAGCACATTTTACCAACAGCTATGAAAACCAAATTGTTGAGACTCTCATGTGAGCTGACAGCGCCCTCCGGTGGTTCAGTTTTGCCTCTGACACAACAAAACAAGCATCAAAAATAACTGTGTGAGTTTGTGCGTTTACTAACCGAGCTGTAGTGACGTTTCAGTGTGGTAATATCCATCTTGCTGCTTCTTCTTCAACATAGAACAAAGATCCACCCGCTCCACCGTCTGATCTCCAAAGAATCTGTGGTGATGAAACGAAAAACAGTCACAATGACAGAAGATAAAGACGCAGCGAGCACTGAGGCCTCCAGCAGATAATAAAGGCAGATGTCAGTCATATAGCCGCTTGATGGCAAAGAGCAGCGGGGGTGACAGCCAAATTTAAGCCTTTTTCACACGCAGCAGGTGGGAGAGAGAGGATGAGCACTCGTAAGCTGGGAATTCAAAGGATTATTACCTGCGCTATTCTCATGCTGGAGTGATCAGATGTCAAATGTATTTTGCACTAGGGAGATGGCTTTAAATATATGGTACACTAGGTTTCTGTGTAAATTTGCATCTTAAAAACCACAAAAACTGAGTCAAAACATTACGAGATGCCATAATGTTCAAGCACCGTGTCATCTATAGCTGCTGTGTAAGTCTTACAATGGCCCCACTGCACAAGAAGTCCAAACCTTATAATGTGCTGTGCAGATTATGAATTTTTCATTGTATGAGAAACAAAGTACCTACTTGTCAGTGTAGTTGGAGTAAAGGGCCGGGTCCACACGCTTTATACCCTGAGAGAGACAAAGGAGAAAGGAAGTCGTATTAGTCACAGGTTGCGATAAACAAAGTGAAATTTCTGCACGCACACAAACGCACTGACAGGAAGAAGACAAGTACGCCGCCCGGCAGGCACCAGGAAGGATAAGGTAAGATAAAGTGTCAGAGGGAACGAGATAGATGCTATAATTCTTCTTCCCTCATCATCCACCCTCAACCATCTTTCATATCTTCTTTATTTATCTCCTCTCTCTTCTTGGTGTTTGGCCCTTAACCTTTACAGTAGTCATCACGAACTCTAAAGTGATATAAATTCAAATTTCTTCTTAGTTATTAATTCTAATGCCCATTATCAGTTTCTGCTGGAGCCACAATGTGACATTTACCTACAGCTGCAACATTTTAACAGCTTCTGAGAGGAAGGGGAGGGAGAAGCACCAGTGCAGATGGTGTAGTTAAAAGCAGCTTTTTATTAAAAACAACACAAACCTGAGATCGGAGTTTTGAAGCTCTGGACAGCTTCATAATGGTGAGGTGGGGTTCAAACCCTCGGCAGTCTCCTTGCAGAAGCCCCTGCTCCTCAAAACGGCTCCGCAACAACTCTGCAACAGACGTGGGCACATTTGTTCAATTAAATACTGAAAATAAGCACATCAAAAAATTCAGCACATTTTCACAGCAAACCAAAACAAGCACATTTAATAAACTAAAAGGAAGGATGATAACTGATATAATGATACACATGCATAAATATAGAGAACATGACGTGGATTCAAATGCACAATAACGTGACTCCATTTCTTCCGCTCAAGCATCTCGACTCTCTATTATAGATTTTTTTTACTGCTATAACAGAGCACACAAATGGAGCGGCCACAGATGGCTGAGAATGTGTGTCAGATGATGGGGGAAAAAGCTTTTAGCCAAAATGTCATTTAGCTACTGAGATAAAGATAGATAAGTGAACAAAGGCATGAACACACAGACAAGCCTGCAAGGACAAATATACAGACAAACAGTGTTTAGAGTCAGACTACAGAGGTATTTTTAGATGAGGAGCTCTACAGGGAGAGAAAGGTTAGTATATAATCAATACCAGTGGTGGAAAGTACAGACAAGATGACGAGAGGGCCTGACTTCCTGTCTTATATTTCCTTTTCTTATAGCACTTCCCATAAGGAATTTTGATTTGTAAATCTTCTGTCCCTACAGAGTAATTTTCTGCAAAAACAACAACCAGAGCCGTTCTTTATGAATGCTGCTTGTTAAACTTCCAACTTTTCTAAATGCTTCATAAGCAGGGCCTTAAAAGAAGCTTCAGTCTACGTGAAAACAAAGTTTATGTTTCAACATAAACTTTGTTTGCGGTACTAATGTTACTACTAATGAGGAAAGCCTTACAAACTCAGATTCACAGGGGGTGGAGGGGCCATTAAAATATTCCATTCATCCCATAAAATGTAACTCTACACCTTTAACTTGTTTAATATGCAAAGATCTATGACTTTCATATCAGCCCTTTTGCATTATCCTTCCACTTGCCTGCAACTCGTCCCCCAGAGTCCTCCACACTCTCAAATTCTCCAGCTTGTTTTGATAACCAGATGAGAAAAGCCCTGTTCATTAATGTCTTAACCAGGAGGTCCTGGAACAGGTCGTGGTGCTGCTGAAAATTCAATACAGCCATCCAAGCAAAGCTTTTACATACATTAACATTAGTGCAGTAAAAGCTTCCCAGCCAAAGAAACATCAGCATTTCCTTTGAACCTTAATTGTCACTTTGTCTCCTCTGTCTGCGTTTCTGTTTCGTCCGGAGGAGCGAAGCTCTCTGCTTCGACGTACACGACGAAGCAGAGAGCGGAGAAAAGAGCGAAACACCAGCAAGGACGTAACATCATCCAAACAGCATCACAACACAGCGATTCTGCGATACGTGGCACGCTGCTTTGACAGATCATGGCATCCATGCAACCAAAAGATAAAAAAACCTGCATAAAAGGTGTGAAATATGAATTTATTCCCTGCATTTTGGTCTCAGCGTGCATCAATACCATTTAATTTCAATGCAAGTGTTACCAGCTCTCCAGTTAGCATTCCCCACTGTCCGCCATTTAGTATTACCTGGTACTGTTCTCTGCTTCAAACAGCTTCAAGTTTC
The DNA here is from genome assembly GCF_018398535.1 of Haplochromis burtoni. Taxonomy (NCBI): domain Eukaryota; kingdom Metazoa; phylum Chordata; class Actinopteri; order Cichliformes; family Cichlidae; genus Haplochromis; species Haplochromis burtoni. The sequence continues at coordinate 10,356 of NW_024582389.1, read as the reverse complement.
ACTAAGAAGATTGATATCTGGTGCCAGCTTACTGATAATTGTATCATAACAGGATGTGATACACTATATACTCACATCAGCATTTCATCCCACTTCTTTTAAGTTAGATAACCTTGTCCCAAATCACTGGTTCTGGAAAGTTAGCCGCAGCTAATTACAGCCATGCCCAAAACCCATCGCTGTCTGATTTAGTGTTTTTGAGACTTGGATAAAATAAAATCCCCCTCAAACTCTCAGATCAAAAGTAATAATAGGTAGAAACTTTGCCTTTGTAGCTCTGTATAAAACAAAACGGCTTCTGTATTGCTGAATTACACCAAGCCCTGACACTCAATTCTTTCTGGGATTTGCCTTTGCTTGGCCAATGTAGCACATTTTTGGCTCTCAGCAGCAAATCTCAGCATGAGCAGCTACAAATCCCACAAAAACAGTAATGCTGCCCAAACACTATATGTTCACATTAATATAGAACATCTCTGTATCTCACAGAGGTAGAAACAATCGAAAAACCTTAAGTATCATACACACATTAATTACAGCATACTTCCAATTTAACTGTTAAGGGTGAAAATGGAAAGTATTAAGTGAAGGTCACCTCATTTACTGTGTATTATACGTGTGTGTGTGTGTGTGTTTGTGTGTGTGTGTGTGTGTGTGTTTTAGTGGTGCAAGAGCATTGGAGTGGGAATCCTCTTAGAAATGGCTTAATGTTGTTGCCGGAGGCACAACACAAAAACAAACATGCAAAAGATTCTGAAGGCACCCACACACGTGGATTTAGGCACAAGAAGAGAAATGTAGGAACAGAAATGTTCACACACACACACACACACACACACACACACACACACACGTACACAACAGAAAAGGAAAAACACCAAAAATTCCATTTTATTTAATCAGATTGACTAAATTACAGATGAGGACGTGTTCACACTGAAAAACAAATCAAAATGTGGACGTGTCTGCACTACACAGAGTATGACTTTAATCATTTCTACACGTTTGTACGACGTATAACTTTGACCTGGAGGTTCTTACCAAACTGGCTGCCATTTATTTTTAGAATTCCGCTATTCTCGTTTTACCAGGTCCTCTGTTGTCTCCGAGACAAACGTCAGGCTTAGACTTTCCATGACTTCTGAATGAGAGACTTATGACTTAAAACATCTTAAAGATCTTAAACATCTCATTCTCTTGCAGTTGTCTAATCATTGATACCCATAAGAAAGGCTCCACCACAGCAAGCATCCACCTGCATTAAGGTGTTTTAAGCTTCGTAGTGTCTCGAGAAGGAAAAACCCTCCAACTGTGCATACTTTTAATTGATCTCATATGTAGAAACGTAAGCAGACACTATTAGCTACTAGCAGCTCATTCCAACTTCAGACACCCCTCCAGAGTGCACACCAAGTACAATATCACATTAGCATTGAATTTCACCCTCTACTAAAGCGTGAAAAGCAAGTAGAACAAAAATGTCACTCAATGCTTTCAAACCTAAACACCAAAGAGACAGAGAGAGGAAGGATGACCACAAGAGCAAGAAGCTAAATGTTTGCCACTGACCTGCCAAGCTGTCCAGCGTGTGTCTGTGTTGTCCGGAGGCCAGTCCGACAAACACCACCTCCTTCCTGAAATGACTTATCCCTGAGAAGGGCAAGACCAGATCCCTCCCACCCAGCAACTCAGCCAGTGACGGCTCAACCTGAGCCAGCACCGCTGCCGCCCTATAAGGAAATATACACATGAATATGCACAACACACAAACACGCACACACATTCATGACTTAATCCCCTCTCTCGCTCCCTTCCTGTCATATTACATAATGGGAGAATCTAGTGATTACTAATAACACCATCTTCTTCTTGATGGGATTAAGCATCACTTCATCACATAACGCAGCTCCGATGTCCCTGAGTGTCACGGAGTTAGCTCACAAAAACACAGACTGCCTTTATATTTCCATCAGCCTCTAAAGCTATGCGAGAACAGCAATTTCAAACTCAAATCTTTATTTTTCTACCGACTTTCAATTTACTTCAGTTGTATATGATATGATATGTGCAGTGGCAGAATTTGAACTCATTTAGTATTTTAGCCTTTAGGATGTGTGTGGGACAGATATGTGCTGACAGAGTAAAAAATAACTGAAAATGCTTAAAATGCTTAAAAGAACGTTTAAGATGAAAATGATGTAATGAAATCCAATCCAGGGGCGTTTATTCACTTTAACTGACACATAAAATAGGTGATTTTTAATCTAAGCTGACTAAGACAAGGCTTACTCTAAAACATCCAAACCACTGGTAAAAATGTACAGCCTGACCGTCGTGGAAGTGCTGAGAGGAAAAGATAAGACACAAGCCGTACCTAATGTGACACGTTGGTAATTAGTCACTGCCGACACTGCATCCATATATTTACTTCTGCAACAGGATTTTGCCGAGCATTGCATTTTATGCTCAGAGAACAATAAAGAAAATGGAGAAACCGGAACAAAAGATGAATTAATATCTACATCCCAAGACACGACACCTGCTGTCACTGAGTACACCGCTGCTACATGCATGTGTGCATGTTTGGGGGAAAAAAAAGCTGCTGAGGATTCTCCGCATGGAGGAGGAGGAGCGACCCAACACAGTAATCTGGGGGATACAATGATCTCAGTGAGGGGCTGAAATTTGTTTTGGTAAAACAGTTTTTTGTTGCATAGCTTTGGTCATTTTATTTGCCACCCCTCTCTGAGCCTGGGTCTGCTGGAGGTTCCTTCCTGTTAAAAGGGAGTTTTTCCTTCCCACTGTCACCTAGTGCTTGCTCATAGAGGGTTGTGCAATACTGAAGGGTTTCTTTCTGACATTTTAGGGATTTTACCTTACAATATAAAGCACCATGAGGTGACTATGGTTGTAATTTGGCACCAAGTTTACCTGAGTTGAACTGAATTGAATCTGAGTCTTCTTAGGTACAATAATGAGCCTCGGCCCAGCCCTGTAATGTAGGATCCAATGTGTGTTATTTAAAAAAAAAAAGCTCTGAAGGAATGAATCAAAGAGCTGCAAGAATGTGTGTGTGTGTGTGTGTGTGAATGTGGCTCGCAGTGCTGGAGTGATCAATAACACCAGAAAAGTGGAATATAAAAAGCAACCCACAACGCTGTGAGCACTTAGATGATCATTTTCAGGCTCACAGAGAGAAGCTCTGCTGTAACTAATAACATTAACAATAGCCGTCTTTTTACTGTTACTACTCAAGGCCATTTTTAATGCTACGAGTAACAACTGAGTTCAAAATGGCTGCTGTAAAAAAATCATTTTGTTGTGGGATCAACAGAAGACTTTTGTGATAGAAGTCATTTTATTATGTCGCAGTAAGAAAAGGATGGGTATCTAAATGATAATTAACTTCCTGATGTAACTACTAAAACGTCATTTATTGCTGTCATGAACAATATAATGTCTGCTTTTTAATGTTATTGTGCTATAGCATGACCAAAATATGACATGCACTTACATTCTACAATGTAGTTATAGTTAGTTAAAGAAGCAAAGATCATTTCAGACAATTTGGGTGTCATAGTATTCATATGAACTTCTGTGTGTGTGTGTGTGTGTGTGATGTGGATGTCAGCATGCGCACCAACTCACAGGTCTACTTGCTCCTGATTGGCAAGATGAGTGACTAAAAGCGTTATGTGAAGAGTTGGGACAGGGATCATAGCTTTGGCCAGTCGGGGGTCCTGCTGGAGCACGGCCTCTTGGACCTCACTCACAGCTGAACTTATCTGTCAGTGGACAGAGAGCAGAAGTCAGTTAAAGGCCACGTCCTTAAACTGTGATTTGTGAGACACAATGTGCATAAACTCCACCTGCTCCAGCTTCTTACCTGAGTGTTAGTAATGGGGATGGAGACAAAGTAATTGGGTCGCTGGCTCTCTTTCTTTTTCTTCTTCTTGTCCCCATCGTCCTCACTGTCCACTCGGCCCTCGCTGTCTCCTCGCTTTCTCTTTCTCTTTTTCTTAGTTGACTCTTGGCTGGGGACTACGGACAACAGCAAAAGGTCCCAAATCGTGAAAACACATCCTATTTTGTTATGTAGTTCTAATAGAGTTGGAGGTGTAAAATATAAGCTATGAAAATATGAAGTTGCTTCTGATTCCGTTCCTCTAGCACCAACACCCACACATAAAAACTGGACATCATGCTAAGGATTTGCATGAAAATAAATATAATACAGGATCACGACAGTGAAAACAGACCACTTATTAGCCATAAGGTGCCCGCTTGACTTGTCATCAAGGCTTCTTAATAGTGGGGGAAAATGTTGCTAATTCAAGTAATTATAAAACATTAGGAACATACATAGTGCTTTCCATGTTGTTGGGCTGGCCAAAGCAAATGGAAGCTCTGACAATAAGTTTTCAGAAGTATCAGAAGACTTCAGCGTTTTCTTCATCAGTTTCTTCCTCTCCCTCCTCAACTTCCTTCTAGTCTTCTTCTCACTTGATCCTGAAGGAGCTGTCAAAAAAACAAACAAGTTTATCATACTGTATCTACATGAACTGAATATACAAATGAAAATAAAAGAACAGACATGCAGTCACAGGCATGGAGTGTCACCCACAGACTCGACACGGCTCATGAAATAGTGTGCTAGACACAGCACCAGAACCCAAAATTATGATACCCAAAATCTGAAAGTCTGAGAATCATACAAGACGTATTGGTACTGAGTACTAAGTTTCTGGCACCGAAACATTTTTACAGTGTGCTTAAGTTGCTTAAGTGCAGAATGCCGGCATAGAAGATCGTGTTCTTCTAACGTTAAATTATTGCTACTGTACGAGTCGTCATCTAAATTGCATCTGGACTTTGACTCAGGCAGAACCGCATTATAAAACGTGTTAAGCCATAAGCTTAAGAGTTTCTGGCAAAAACTTAAAGTTATGTTTGGTCACCTCATAAAATTTTAAAAAGCAGTTATGAAACCTTTTTCATTTAAATTCAATCATGCAAGGACACGTGGCAGTCGTGTTTACTACTCTATTGTTTTCCACGCTCACATTTGATAAATATTGCTTTGCTAAATAAAACACAGATTTCAAATTATGTGGTACCAGGAAGCCAACAAAAAAGTGAATCTATTCCCCAATTAAAACAAAGATTAGTCAGTATTGTATGACAGTTTCAGCCATTTAACTTACTGGACACCGAGGCAGCTTCAGGATCTGCAGGACTTTCCTGGACCTCCATGCCGACTGCCCCTGTCTGGGCTGAAGTCATCACCATCTCTCTCAGGTCCTTGTGCTCTTCTCCGACCTCCTTTCCTGCCAGATTTTCATCACCCTCATCATCCTCATCTGATGCAACTGCAGTTGTGTCTCTTCCGTAGGAGATGCTGGCTGGCTGCATATCACACACGGTGAGCAGATGATGATAGGACGGTGCTGTCACCTAAAACACAGAGGCCATGTATCATTTCCAGGTTACACTTTCTGCAGCCAGCTTGATTTTTCTCTTCATTACCTGAAATCTGAACCGCTGTGCAAGCGGCTTGAGGCGAAGAGCTCTGGCTTGTTGGGAATAACTGACAGATACTGAATGCTGACTCCTAAGCAGCACTTCATTAACAGCACTTATCCTCTGTAAACACGCGCTTTGTGAACGCTTAGACCCGAGGCTCAATATCACACGGCTGAAGATCATAACACACAAGTCTGTTCAATTTTAGATATAAACTTTTAGATTTTTAAACAGAGAAATGTATGAAGTAGGCATCACAGAGAACAACATTGCAACTACCACAAAAAACAAACAAACCCACAAGTCTGCAGCTTCTTATGAAACTCAAAATACTGACTTTACCTCCATTTACAACACCTGTTGAAATATATCAGAGCCATGCTGCAGAACATCTGCTGAGCTATACAACTGTTAGCTAACTCTCTCTAACGGAGCTGTGCTACTGTTTATCAAACTAAACGAAATACGCGCACATTTTTCTTACTTTTTTTATATCGAGCTGGCGCAAAAAGCACGCAGGTGGTAGTGTTTGTATCAAAACTGGTAAGGTAAATATCACAAAATAATATTCATGCCAACGCGCTAACTAGCAGGACCTACCGGAAGCATTCATTTGTAAACAATATCAAACTTCCGGTCTAGAAAAATAAAATAAAATAAACATTTTCAAAATAAAAGTACAAGTTATATGTGCTCTCCATTTAGGAAAACAAAGACACTAAAGACACAATCATATTCATCCAGCTTAGTTTATCTTCATATTTATTATTTCTTTCCACCGTAAATTTCCCTTTCACGAATGCCTCTCTGCAGAAGCTCTACGCCCCAGGGGGCCTCAAAACACAGTTTAAGTACCACAGTGCTAATCTAAAGAATTAATAACACGTCATTTATGTGACATTAATTTGGCGTTGCTAGCAAATCAAAGGACCGGATTAAACGTAATTATTCCGTCAATTACTAGAATACAGCGCAGTTTATGTTAGTTCATTTTTATTTAGATGACAAACTTTACACGAGCCAAAAAAAAAAAAAGAAAAAAAAAAGTTTGTCTCACACAATTTTTCATTTTCTATGAATATAATGTATACATCTATAAAGTGGCTTGTCATTGAATATGTGGTCTTTGCACTCTTTAGTCTTTCTTAGTGAATAAAAGTCAAGAATATAGAAAATAACAGCAGAAATATTAGCTGAACTAGGTTAAATTATACTGTAAATACACTGGTGTTTTGAACTGTTCAGGACCCCTCAATTTTTTCTTTTTTTTTTAAAAAAAGGAAAAAAGAAAAAGAAGACAGATGTTTTTTTAACATTTTTATTCACAATTTTAAACATTGGCTTATTTTTTTTTTCTGAAAGATGAAAATAACTTGCAGATTTACATAGCAACCGTGAAACTAATCACAATATATTTGACTTTGATATAAATATATTTATTATTTATCTTAATGATCAAAGGACTTACGATGTCACTGTGTACATATAGCTGTAACTGTCACTTTTGGGGTTTTTTTTAGAGATAAACAGCAGTTGGTACAGTTGAAAGTAGTTTTATGGCTATCTACACCCATATACTGTGTCTCTGACCTCTTCTTTGACACTTCATGATCACACCTGTTGACTCAGCAACTACCCTTACAGCTGAAATATCTTAAAGTACTGAAATAAAGGTCACAAAGACGATTCTGTGCTGCCCTTTTGTTTCACAATGCACAAAATAATTATTTTGCATGATCAAAACCATAAAATCCTTAAATCCTATGCAAATGGTCAGAGCAATCTGCACTACTCAAGTGATACAGTGCAAAAAAAGTGGATTACAAAAGAGCAATGCATGGGACATATTTACAGTTTCTTTGACTTGTGATGTCTGACTTTACACTATGAAAATCCAAAAAGGGATTGAATTCTCATTAATGCACCACCACTATTACTACTTTTAGCAGCTACATGTGTCTTTCCACTTGTATCTTTAATTGTCTGGATATCTGCGTGCTGCAGTAATGCCTTTCGAATTTCAGAAATGGCACTGTTATTTTGCTGACACTGCAACAATCCATGCACTGTCTCATGGTAGAAAACATGGAAAGGTAACACAACATTAGAAACATTATTCTGTATTTTCATTACAGTTACACACTTGGGTTCATGTGCGTGATGCATCAAAACCAGAATGACAGGCTGAGAACCTACAGAGAGCAAAAAAGAGGAGACGGATTACGAGAGCATAACATAACAGTGGAAAAGTATTAAAAGAAAAAAAATTTAATGGCCACAGATTTTCTTATACTATAGAAACATTAGACAAAATTCATGCTATTCCTGATGCTTTTAAAAGCTCATCATTATTATGAGTTACTTTCAGGTCATATTCTCAAACCCAAAAAATGTCTCATAAAACACAACTGCAATTTTTTGAATGGATGACTAATTTAATTCTTTCCCTTACCTTTGACTTGCGTCATGGCTGCATCAATATCTGTCCCCATACGTGAAACAATGGGACAGAAGACAATAATGGCCTGGCAATCCTGATTGCTGTCTTCCTGTTCGATCAAATTCAAATCTGGCTCCTCACTTAAAGCCTTTACTTTTTCCAGTATCTGTTGATGGGCATTAAAGGTTTTTCCACTTATCACCATCTTGTACTTCAGTGTGGCTATAGAAATAATACAAAAAATTACAAATAAAGAGCAAGTTAAATTCACAGGAGAATCAACTTAAACTTCCTGGAATACAGTGATTCATGATAAATGAAATAAAAGACTTTGCTTCAATGAGTGAAATCAATTTATTAATATAGCACAAAAGATTCTTGCTTAAATTTCAAAACATTACTAGAATGATTAACAGAGCTGTCTGAGTCTTTTATATATAAAGTTTTGAGTTGAACAGGTTTTAAACATAGTGTTTTAGATCATCTAAATGCAAATATAAAAATGTTAAGCATTCTCGAAAACAATATATGTGCTCAGGTAACTATACAATATGCAGCTGAAATTTTAGGGTTTATTTTTCAATACAATTTTTTAGAGTGGAACAAAATATCATTTGATACACTGTACTGCCAAAGGTATTTGCTTGTCTGCTTTTACACACATATGAACTTAAGTGGCATACCATTCTTAATCTATATGGTTTAATATGATGCCAGCCCATTGTTTTCAGCTATAACAGTTTCTAACTCTTCTCGGTAGGCTTTCCACAACGTTTAGGAGTGTTTGTGGGAGTTTTTGAGCATTCTTCCAGAAGCACATTTGTGAGGTCAGACATTGATGTTGACGAGAGGCCCTGGCTCGCAATCTCTGCTTTAATTCAACCGAATGATGTCCTGTTAGGTTGAGGTCAGGATTCTGTCCAGGCCAGTCAATTTCAGTCATGTTCCTTCTATGTTGGAATAGAAAGGGGGCATCTCCAAACTGTTCCCACAAAGTTGGGAGAATGAAATATTTCAAAATGTCTTGGGTTGCTAAAGCATTAAGGGGCCGAGCCCAATTCCTGAAAAACCATGCCCCATGATCCAAGCTATGATCCCCCTTCCACCAAACTTTGCACTTGGCACAATGCTGTCAGACAAGTACTGTTTTCCTGGCAATTGCCAAACCCAGACTCAACAATCAAATTGCCAGACAAAGACCTGTGATTCGTCACTCGAGAGAACACGTCTCAAATGCTTCAGTAATGTCGTGTTTTACACCACTGCATCTAACACCTTGGACTTATTGAAATAAAGCTTGGATCTAGCATCTTGGCTATGGAAAACCATACCATGACTCTACGCATTATGTGCCTCCGCTAAATCCGCTCTGTGATTTTACGTGGCCTACCACTTGGTGGCTGAGTTGCTGTCATTCCCAATCATTTTCAGTCACTGAGAGTTGATTGTGAAATATTTAGCAGCAAGAAAATTTTACAACTGCACTTGTCAGACAGCTGGTGTTTTTTTCACGATACCATGCTGGAATTCGCAGAGCTCCTGAGAGTAAATTATTCTTTCAGAATTGTCTGTAGAAGCAGTCTGCATGGCTAGGTGCTTGATTTTATACACCTGTGACCATGGAAGTGATTAGAACACCTGAATTCAATCATCTGGATGGGTGATTACCTCTGGCAATATAGTGTGTATAACAGTGTATTAAGTTAGATTTCTGAGATTTTTTTTTAACATATAATAAGTGAATATTGAATATTGCCTGGAGTTGGAAACCTTAAAACCTGGTCAATAATACAACCTTACATTTTAACAGTGAAGAGCTAAATTTACCTTGTCTTTTCTGTGGATGGTCATGCTTGAAAGAAGGAGAGCGTGAGAACCGATTTGCACTACTGGTACTTGTATCTAACAAATATTGATGTAAAACAGCTATGTAGCTATGTTTGGCTATTTAACAATAGCCATACATAGCTCCATATGCATGTGTCTGTGTGTCACTAGAGTGTAAGTAAAAGAAGGTGAAATTTACCTTGTTGTATTTCTGGAAGGTCACTAGTTTGGCTATTCTCACTACTTGACGAAGAACCTGTTGAGTACAAGGGCATAACGCATTTACAAGAAATTAAAAAAAAAAAACTTATGAATGTATGTAAAAATCTTAACTGTACTTAAGTAATAATATATATCGTCATATACTATAGTTTTATACTATATGTAAGGGGTTTCTGAAAATCTATCCTGTGAATGACAACATAGCAGAATTTCGACTGACTTGACCTTTTCCATGTGTTTGTGATTCATGTGCAAGATTTAACACTTGAAGCAGACTGCTACACCAGCGGATTTTGTGGCAGGAACTTAAATCAGATAAAATTACACAAATGTTTGCACTTTTA
>NW_024582388.1:3551369-3551815 GCF_018398535.1 Haplochromis burtoni | reverse complement strand
CGTCTCATAATTGTAGGATCAGGGCAAAGAATTGATTTAGAACAGTATCACGATATCTTGCATGGAGATATGGTATTGATGCAGGGAGACCAAACATCAAGATTTTATTAAATATATTAAAATAGTACTCTGTGGATACTACGAACAAGAGGGCGCATTTTGGCTGACAGACAACTGGTTGTATTATGGTCATATTCCCATAGAACAGAAAGGTTGCTGTGTACAAATACGACAATTCATGTGAATTTCTGTTAAATGCAAATTTATGTCCACATAGCGAGATATGATTTTCAACAAATAGTTTATATCTAAATTATCAGAAACAGATTGTATGCAATTGCCAACTTGACCCTGTTCAGTTGCAGACTGATAGCAGACTACTGCGTCTTGGTGTGCTTAACAATCTCTCATGTAAAAAAGTGAGAAAACTTTTGAATTAAAAAAAA
>NW_024582388.1:3548255-3549241 GCF_018398535.1 Haplochromis burtoni | reverse complement strand
AAGTTAAAAGATTTAACACACCTCACAAGTAGAGACTGTAATTTACTAGTAGAGATAACTAAAATGTATTTGCTGGGTACTGTTTTCAGCTGCAAAAACACTGTAAACACAGTAAGTTAGCAAGAATATGATAAGGAGACAAACATATTCTATGGCCAGATTGTTTTGTGGAGTTTGTAGAGTACCTGATTCTTGGTGTGTCTGTTCCACAGCTTCACTGTCCGGTCATAGGAGGCTGAGATGATGGTGCTGTCAGTGAGTCTCAGCACACTGATCCTGTCACTGTGAGCCTGCAGATAAAGCATCACAATTACAAGGAGGAAAGTTGTATATCATGTCTGCTGTCTGCTTTCTTTTCTCTGTACATTTAAATCAAGATGACCAAATTTGATTTGTCTATAAATAAATTTTAAAAATTCAGAGGAAAAATTGCCAGATTTGTAATTTTACCTGCTGAAATATGAGAATTTTCAGCTTTTTTTTGGCAGTTTTCTCTCTTTCTGCTTTGTTAAAAGACCTCAGACGTTACTTATTAAGCTTTTTTCTTTTTTTTTTCTCTGTCAGACAGGAAGAAAGTAAGAAAACGTTTTTACAATAGTGAAGCTTGATATTAAGTGTATGGTCACCATTTGCCCAAATAATCAATGTGAGCCAAAAACTCAGGTTTCATACTGCTTGAAATGTTCAGTTTTACATGTTCATGTCAGTCACTCTCTTCTCTCACTCTTGAACTCTTACAGGCTTTCTTTTGCTCCATGAGGACAGCTCTGGTGGGCGATTGAACCACATGTTGCCCTCCGCATCTCCACACACCACAAAATCTAAAACAGACAAACATTTCAGGTGTGACAGAATCTCCATATACACATAGAACATGCTTGATACTGCAATGTTTTCATGTGTAAACAAGTTTCGTTTTGTGCTCTGAACTTTTCAGAGTTTGGAAGTTATATGGATTTGCTAATGATGTCTGACTCCTAATGCAC